>NC_072452.1:3678313-3815813 GCF_027596085.1 Anoplopoma fimbria | reverse complement strand
ATACTCCAGCTCCAGCAGGAGGCTCAGCTTCTGCTCGGTGGTGCATTTGCTGCTGTTAAACTGGTCGAGCAGGCGCTTCATTATCTACACACCACCACAACACATAAAACAACTAAAATATATGATTGACAGTTGATTTCTAACATGTCAAAAACAAAAAAAAATCAATACCAGCGCTTGTGATGAAAGTCTTTTACTGTGAAGCAGTGATGAGTTTGCATCCTCAGATTACTAACATGTCCAACATGCAAGTCTCTGCTCAGAGCTGCTTTCTGACCCCGATGGAAAAGGTCAAACGTCTTAAGCATTACTTGTCCTCTCCGCCGAATGGTAGCTTTGTCATCATTACAGCAATAAAAGACGTATCATAGGCTCAAGTACATGATTGAAACTGTAACGCGTCCTATGACGATACTGGCACTTCTAATATTTTGATTGATTACACCTGCAACTACAAATGTTTTCACTATCAATTGGTCTGCTTATTATTTTTTTTCTAAATTCATCAATTCATCACATAAGGTGGACCAGCTACGTCGCTCCTCCGACTTTTAATCAGCTTAACTATTTCTGCCGTACCTGAAGGCCTAATTTCGTAAATGTGAAAACTTGAAAAAGTGGAATAGTTGGATTCCTCATGCAATACAACGCGTATAGCTAACTCAGACAACGATCACGTACCTGAACATCAGTCTCCACCAGCAGGTCCAGCTGAGCCATGTCTCTCCTGAGCTCCTCTAGGGGGCGGTACTTGGACGCCACAGAGTCCTACGAACACATGGCAAAGACAGGACACAAACAGCGCAGTGTAAGTGTGATACATTGTTTTACCAATGGGGCGGCTTGTCACATGGCAAAGACAGGACACAAACAGCGCAGTGTAAGTGTGATACATTGTTTTACTCATGTATAAAAAAGGGGGGGAAAATAGTATTGTAGTAGATATTTGGAGAAACAGACAGGAGCACCAGCATAGGAGCTAAAGCAATGTACTGTATTATATCACCTTAAAACAAAAACCATTCTATATCTGTTTATGTGGTCGCTGGTCTTCCGCTGCCTTGTCGGTTAGTTTATTTGTGTTATTGTGTGACTTTGCTAAATCCGAATGAATCCTTTAAAACATCAAAGTCACACAATAACCAACAAACTAACTAAAGGAGGAGGTTGTAGACCTGCAACCCCTGTTCTATGCAGGGTAAAATGATTAGGAGACCAGAGTCGTGTGGTTTTAAAGAGAGCATAGATGGTTGTAACGGCCTCAGTTATCTGTTGGAAAGGTCCGTCTGACAGCAAGGTAACAAAAGGTGTAAATATTCTGAATATAGCGACCACACTTTGGATTTCTTTGGGTGGTTAAAATATGTTTTGCCCCGTCCACAGCCGTACGTTGCTCTGTTCCTGTGCTGGTTCTCTTGTCTGTTCCTGTGCTGGTTCTCTTGTCTGTTCCTGTGCTGGTTCTCTTGTCTGTTCCTGTGCTGGTTCTCTTGTCTGTTCCTGTGCTGGTTCTCTTGTCTGTTTCTGCAAAACTGGGGGGTGTGCTGCCAGCTATCTACTGTAAGCCCACGTCAAATATAACAAAATATACCTTTAATCTAATATGGAATATGTGGAATGTTACCTGTTGGTGTGTATCTTTGCTCACTGGGTTCAGGTCCTCCTTCATCTTCTTCATGGCCCGTTTCAGCTCAACAGGACTGATCGTGGACTGATGCTCTTCTGTCTCTCTGCAAAGACAGACCTTCACTGCAGATCAAATATTTACATTTTGTTCCGCTTGATTCAAGAAAACAACTAAAGGCTGCAGTCACTGCTGCTTCTACAGAAGTATGAGAAAGGTGAAATGAACTACGTATTGAAATGACTCGATCTTAAAAGATAGGGATGTTTTTAATGGAGCCATACTTGTGTTCTTGTGTCCAATATTTAAGCTGCTCTTCTCCCAGTTTGACCTCCCTCTGACCGGTCTGCAGATTCAGCCTCACATGGGAACCTGCTGGCACTGCCTGGCCTGCACACACACACACACACACACACACACACACACACACACACACACACACACACACACACACACACAGTAAGTCTAAAACCAAAGAGTCTTTGTGAGTACGACAAAGTACCAGTACACCCTCCAGTACATTACCTGGTTTGAGCGTTTGCCAATCCTCCGTAGGTTGGACCACCTCCAAGTCTCCTTCATCTTCATCAACACTCACCTCTGCTTCTTCATCAGCACCTCCTCCCTCCCTTCCTTCTGTGTTCTCCACGACAGTCAATGCCCGGTCAGACTGCACACACACACACACACACACACACACACACACACACACACACACACACAGAGAGAAAACAACATCATCACTTTCTAGAAGTTTTGATACTAGCACAAAAAAACAACTATTTTCTTTTAATAAGACTATAATCATTATGCAAACTGGTTTTCTTTCCCTGCACTGGTCTTGGATCATGCAGTGCAGAAGACTGAACTTCCTACTCAGTGTTTGAAATCTTTCTGGCCCTTAGGACATACACATCATCCCATCATGGATGTGCCCAGCTGTCTCTTGCTGTTGCACAACACTGGTGACACAACTGGACTGAACTGTTCTTGGTAAACTCACCATCTTTGCAGCAACTTCCCCTTGTGTGATGAGGGGAACTCACCCAGAATGATCTCCAGGGGCTCAACCATCTCACCTTATTGCATGCTCTGTCCCCATCCCACACCTGATGTAATGGAATGACACATATCTACATATTACAATTTAACTCACCTTCTGTCCAAGAATGGTGTCTATCTGACAGCAGTGCAGCAGCAGCAGCAGCAAGAGGAAAGCAGCTCCTCTGGCGCGGCTGGATATCAGCTCCATGCTGCCTGGGACAGAAGAGAGAGCAGCGGTGGAGCCCGGGGACCGACAGAGAGCACCAGTATCCCTCCGCCACACTGCGCGTCAACCCGAGGATGACGTCAGCGTCTCCACTGAGCTCTCATTGGTCCACGTCGGTCTCGGAACGAACATTGCTGCCACCTGCTGGTGCGGAGTGGTATTAACACAATATGATATATTAACACAATATAATATATTAACACAATATTATATATTAACACAATATATATATTAACACAATATGATATATTAACACAATATGACAATATATATATATTAACACAATATGATATATTTAACATATGATATATTAACACAATATGATATATTAACACAATATGATATATTAACACAATATGATATATTAACACAATATGATATATTAATGATATATTAACACAATATGATATGATATATTTAACACAATATATATATTAACACAATATATATATTAACACAATATGATATATTAACACAATATAATATATATTAACACAATATGATATAACACAATATTATATATTAACACAATATGATATATTAACACAATATGATATATTAACACAATATATGTTAACACAATATGATATATTAACACAATATGATATATAACACAATATATACATTAACACAATATGATATATTAACACAATATGATATATTAACACAATATGATATATTAACACAATATGATATATTAACACAATATGATATATTAACACAATATGATATATTAACACAATATGATATATAACACAATATAATATATATTAACACAATATGATATATTAACACAATATGATACATTAACACAATATGATATATTAACACAATATGATATATTAACACAATATGATATATATACACAATATGATACACAATATATATTATAACACAATATGATATATATTAACACAATATATATATATATTAACACAATATGATATATTAACACAATAACACAATATGATATATTAACACAATATGATATATGATATATTAACACAATATGATATATTAACACAATATGATATATTAACACAATATGATATATTAACACAATATGATACATTAACACAATATATGTTAACACAATATGATATATTAACACAATATATGTTAACACAATATATATTAACACAATATGATGTATTAACACAATATGATATATTAACACAATATAATATATGATATATTAACACAATATGATATTAACACAATATGATATATTAACACAATATGATATATTAACATTAACACAATATGATATATTAACACAATATGATATATTAACACAATATATATTAACACAATATGATATATTAACACAATATGATATATTAACACAATATGATATATATTAACACAATATGATACATTAACACAATATGATATTTAACACAATATATACACAATATGATATATTAACACAATATGATATATTTAACACAATATGATATATTAACACAATATATGTTAACACAATATATATTAACACAATATGATATATTAACACAATATGATATATTAACACAATATGATATATTTACACAATATATGTTAACACAATATATATTTACACAATATGATATATTAACACAATATGATATATTAACACAATATGATATTAACACAATATGATATATTAACACAATATGATATATTAACACAATATGATATATTAAATGTAGCTCCTTTACATAAGTGAGGAACACTGTCGCGTGCCTGTAACTAGTTATTCAGTTAGGCTTAGAATGACGCATTTAGTTATGTACAGATATAAAACATAACCACCAAATGTTAATAAGTTTTCTGAATTTTAACCTTTTAAATACCAGTTTGTATATATTAAACCACTGTTGTGAAAAAAGATGCACTCATTTTGTGAAATAAATGTAATTCCCCATAGTATTTATTTAACAGCTTTTATGTCAATGATTAGCAAAACCGATGATTTTGATGCATATTTATTTTGATGCATGATTATTGCATGTATTTGCTTGCCTTGCATGGCAGCAGATGTAGGATTACATATGACATATGACATATGAGTGGACATGAGTTATAAGTATATTTTCGATGCCAGGGCCCTAGATTGAAAGCTTTATTCTTTCTATTTTGTATATGTGCACAAACAAGGAATTTTACTTTGGGCTTTTTTTTTGCATCTCTCATCTCTCTCAGAAATGGAAACAACAGCTGGGGACCAGGACAACAGCTGGGGACCAGGACAACAGCTGGGGACCAGGACAACAGAGCTGGATAGGTAGAGGTCAATAATAGACAGGGCTCTTATGTACACAAGTTGTGAACAGATGGGTGCAAATATAAATATTAGCTTGTAAAATATGTATAATAATCACCAATGACAAAAAATAAAATAAGAAATAAAACGGCTAAACTCAAGTCAAGTGGTCTGTAAGTGGTAAACAATACAAATATTGAATAGATAACATAAACTGGATGATAATGTGCATGTATGCATGTGTACTTTATATTGATGATGACAGATATGTCCATACAAACAAACTGTAAAATTAGAATCTAGGATGGCAGGTGTGCACATACTGGTGTCAGAGGGTTATGGGCTGTGTATGACTGATACACTGTCAATTAACGGTCCTACTGAGTGAAGGCTTGTGGGAAGAAACTGTGACGTTGTTTTGGCGTAGTGTTCTGTAGCGCCTCCTGGAGGGGAGACGCTGAATCAGGTCGTCCAGTCTGTTGTCGTCTGATTGGTCCAGACCACACACTGATGAGCAACCTAGATTACTGCGCAGCTGGACTGGAGGAGTAGCACTATGTCTGAAGAGGCTTCATAGCAAAGGGGGTGAATACATATGCACACACAACCTTTTTTTTTAATAAATAAGTTTTTTATAAATAACTTTATAAATCATTTTTATTTTAACTGAACTATTTAAATTCCAGCTTGTAATGCTAGACGGGTGAATACTTTTGCAAGGCACTGCACTTGACATATGATATATATATATATATATATCATTCAATTTAATTCATTGAAATTTCAAGTAGCCCAAGCTCAACATTATTATGGAATTTATTTAAGATAACTCATATTATTGCAATTCTAAAAGGGGAATTGAAGTCAATAGATTAATATTCATGTGTTTCAGAAAACTGAACAAAGAATATTGTATAATGCTTAAAACTTTGAATACTTTATTATTTCAACATATTGACAGTGTAGAGCAAATACAATGAAGTCAGCAGAAAAAGAATGGGAATTTAGTAAAATATAGAAGTATTTAAATGAAAGCTATTTCCAAAGACATTACATCATATGTATATACAGACAGACACAGCTGAGTGCTACTGCTGAGCACACTGGTCCTCCATGGTTCTTTGAGAGCTGACATGGATGGCCTCCACTGTTCTGGGTTTCTTTCTTTTCTCCACTTTCTTGTTCTGCAACTGGTTCCTTTCCATCGCCTCGTCTTTACAGTCAGTCACAGGAGGGCTGAGGGAAGGATCACAAACACACAAACCAATCACTCCATGATATACGACATTCATTTAACACACGCTTGTCATTCGTCTCTTTTTACTTTTGGTCTAGATCTACAGTGTTTCCCCACCAAGAAGGTATTCACATGTCGTGTTTCTGGTGCTTATTGCACACCAAATGTCATTTCATGCAATAAAAAAACCTTTCAGAATTGTGATCATTCTTTGGAAATTTTGCAGTCAACAATGAGTGTCTGACCAGTTAAATATTCATGCTCATTTAAAGGTTCCCTGAGGACTTTTAGAACTCTATTACCTCTATACAGCTGTTGTTTCATTATGATGGATGGGTTTTGATGGGTACCAAAACCCATTATTCAATGTTCAATGGGCACTGGTGCTGCATTCAAAGACTGGAGTATTGATAAGCTCCAATGTATCTGTACTTTTTAATGTTTTGTCGTCTTTTATTACGACGCTGCAGCCTCAGTACTCCATCTTTTATAAACTTCACTCAGAATGTTTTACTTCATGGACATTTTTAATTTGTTACTGAGTTTATATTGTGACTTTACTGTTGCTGCTCTAGAAATAACATTTGGTTTTTATCTCAAATATAAATAAATTCTAATCCTGTTCTGAATTAATAATCTTTTATAGAATATGTTAAAAAGCAATTACTTTGTAGTGCAAAAGAACCGACAAGAGTATCAATAAAGAACCAAACAGATTAGGACTAACGAGTAAGAAGAGTTGATAAAATCCTAACGATACCCATCCCTAAGGGGTTCCCTGTTCAGTTTCTTCATACATGCGCACCAGGACGCACATGCACGTGTACATGGGTGACATGATACACATGGTGCTTTTGCGGTATGCCAATGTCCCTTCACTTCTCTCACTCGTGTCTCTTCCTCACGTCTTGGCTCCTTACATCCTCGATGGTTC
The DNA here is from genome assembly GCF_027596085.1 of Anoplopoma fimbria. NCBI lineage: Eukaryota > Metazoa > Chordata > Actinopteri > Perciformes > Anoplopomatidae > Anoplopoma > Anoplopoma fimbria. Next base: position 3,808,506 of record NC_072452.1, on the reverse strand, counting down.
CACTGCAACAGTCTTAAGCGACGTCTGTAACTTTTGACGCTCTTCAGACTGCGTGCAATATGTTGAGAGGCTGCATGTATACGTCATGTTTTATTTGGCTTCAATTCATTGTGTTGAAATTTTGGAAATCCAGATGTTAAAAGGACTATTTTGTCAAATCCCCGTCGATAAAAAATGCTACAGTGCTAAGTATGTCTTGTGTATTATGCTAAGTATGACAATGATGTATTATTTATATAGAAAGAGTCATCATGAATGCAAAGTCCATGGAGAGAAATGACATGGACCTCACTGGTGCCTCCAACTGACGTGAACAGAAGTGAAGCATGAGAACCACCGGGCTAGATCACCTTCAAGTGGCTACTAGACAGACTCAGCAGCACGAGAATAACAAACTCATTTAAGTGTTCTGTACGCTTCCAAGGCCACAAAATGTCCGGACACCTGGCACATGTACTGACCTGGGGTTGAGAATCACAACAGGCTCCTCTCCACTGATTTTCACACACTTTGCAGGCTGTGGCTGAGGCTCTGAACCAAAACACAACAATGGCAAAGTGATTAAACGGTGCTACATCACATCACATAAATATCTCTTATAACCTTCAAAGCAATGAACCGACGTCATCAGCACAATGTGAGGACGTTGGTGCTGGCGTTCAGTCATAGATATGACGAGATCTACTGAAAGCTCATCCTGTCTTGTTGTACAACTTGTCCCACATGGAGAGGTGATAGTGATTCGCTGAGGGCCCGCTGGGACCCCCAGAGCTTGCTGAATGGGACTTGCTCCAGCTAACCGCTAAGTGAAGCTCTGTCTCCCCGTACGGCTGTGGACAGGGGCAGCAACAAAACATACATTAGCCACTTTAGAAAATTCTCTATCAGTTTAAGTGGACGCTATTTTAAAGAATATTTTCACTGCCTTACCGGGCCATCAGACAGCCCCTTCCAACTGGGAGCTGACACTGTTATCTATGGTCTCTTTAAAGCCACATGACTCCTTTGACAAAAACAGTAACTTTACTTTTGTCATTTTGATTTTTTTGGTGTAATTGTGTGACTTTGATGTTTAAAAGGGTTAGTAATGATTCACCAAAATGACACAATAACACAAATTGAGCGATCGAGGCAGCGGCTGACCATCAACTCCTGTGTGTAGAGGTCAAATGTTTTTTGGGCAATAAGCGATGGATATAATGACACTGATTTTTTGTTTTCGGTGGCTACAATACATTGTATTGCTGCCCCCATCCACAGCAGTGCATGGCTTTGCTCCCATGCCGTTACTCCTGCCTGTTTCTCTCAACCGGCGGAGTTCCGACTGCCATCTGCTGTAGGTGATCATTGACTATGGATAAGTACTTAATACAACCCCGCTTCAATGTGCACTGTGTATTCCTTATGTAGCGTAACTGGACTCGGTTTTAATTCAATTGTCCCTCTTGTGGCAGCAACTCCAATGAGCACACCTTGTTTGGAGCTAGCTGCCTCAGCTGTGTGAGAAGTATCCGCTTCAGGATCGGCAGTCTTGGTGGCATTCGTGACATCCATCTTCACAAGGACCTGCTCTCCCTCGTCAAGCGTTGTTTTCTCAGAGGAGGGCGTGATGTCAAAAGGAAACTTCTCTTTCCTTTTCTTCTGGATCAGATTCTTTTTGCATCTAGAGACAAAAATCACAATGTTACAGGCATACAATGACACAAAATATACTTGCATCCATGTCATCCATAACTCCAGACACACACAAGTCAGGACCAATGAGCAGAAATGTGTTCAGTGTTACTCTCATTACCTTTTGGTTCATACTTGTGCTGCAGCTCCTCTACTTGTAGCTGCAGTCTGATGTTGTCACTCTGAGTCTGTTGCAGGGAACGAAAATATACAAAGTGTTTCTGAAACTCAATGTTATGTTGCGTCTCGCAAGAAGTTCATTATTGTTGGCAGTATTAATTATTGTCAACTACCATAGTCACCAACTAAAGCTTAGAGCTAAAGCAGTGCTTCAAAATGGTTGGGCATTACTACTTCTGACGCCTCCCGAGTCACGATGTTTCAGTTGTTGTGTTTTGTAATATGATATCATGGATCTTTGTGTATCTTGTGATGTACGTTGCAGGCAGAAATACTTACTGTCTGTAGAGTTGCTAGACAGAACAGACAGGTGAACTTAACACGTTCACTCCCCAGACCGGGCTACTCGAAGGTGTGCTGCTGATGAATTGTTTCCATCACCTCGAACATGTGCTCACAGCTCACTGAACTACAATGCTGCCCTCTCTTGTTTTGGAAATCTGTGACCTCCCTTTGCAGCTTACTACGGAAGCCCCGAGAGTCAAGTGATAAGGAAACATTTATGGTAATCCATTTAACCCATAAATTTAATCCAAATTGTTGCTGCAAAAGAAAGCTCCCAAGATAATGTGTGTTAGCAAGTTATGTAAATTAAAACTCACCGGGAAGAAAATTACAAAAATGTTCCTGGCAATTGAATTTTTGAACAATTACATTTCTTTTTTTTTTTTTTTTTTAAAGGAATTGAGAGATTGTCGTGGCCACCTAGGAGATTGTTCAATTCAAATTAGATTTAGAAAATTGATCAACAGAATTGTATTTTCCCCACTTGCCTCTCAGGGCTTCCATATATTTGCATATTTGTGTTAGAATATTTATATCCATTGGATGGTACTAGTAGCGCAAGTGTTGCTTCCAGTTGCATTTCCAGGTGAGCGTGAGGTTCAGAATGTTTGCAGGAAACTTTGGCAGTCAGAACTGTTACCTGCTTGAGGAGACGTCCAGAGGAGAAGAGCTTTCTCTCCAGCTCTAAAGCCCTCTGGCTCTCGGACAAAGATTTCATCCTCTGCAGGGAAAGCTCGTCTCCCAGACGCTCTGCATCCTTACTGACAACGCACACACACACACACACACACACGCACACGCACACACACACACACAAAAGCACAATTCAAGTTAACCAGGGACCACATGGACATTTTTTTCTGTAAATCATAATTCCTACACCACAGTTGCAAAGCTACTTATGTAACAACAGTTAATAAGCGTCATCTCTTATGTTTCTCTCCTGAATGTGTATGTGGGGGAAACATCTTTATTCCAGTGCCACCATATAGTTTTGCATCAAGGCAGTTTCACATCACTTCTCTAGTCTTCATCAAGGTGTTACGGTCTACCAGGGGATTTAGAAATCTAAATGGTATGATTTTCAGTACCGTCAAACATACAGACGCTCCTCTTGCCATAAACACATAGAACTTTATCTGAGAGGACTTATTACTTCTTGATCAAGTTAAGAAGAAACAGCAGGAGAACTTCAAAGTCTTAAAGCCAATCCCATTTGTGTTTTTTTTACTTCTACCCCTTTTTAAAAAAAAAAAATGCACCTCGCTATTCGACTTCGTGGTTGAAATCTTCCCATGTGAAATAGGAAAACCCTTTGAGGCTTTGATACGTCGTCAGTCGTCTACACGTCTACGCAAAGCCACTTCATGACAGAATAGTGGTGCTGTTGGTCAGCAATCCGTGCTCATAGCCTGCCTGAGGTGAGGTAACAAACGCAGCAACTTTGATGCTGGACTTGGAAATCAGCTTTAAACAATGTTGTAACATTAGCCAGATTAGCATTATCAGCATACTAGCGATCTCGTGCTTCTTATACAAAAAAGGTCTAGAATACATTAAAAAAAAAGGACATAAAACAATTTCATCATCATTTTTAGAAAAGTTTGTAACTTTCATAACACTCTTTCTTAGAAACCAGCAACTAACAGAGCCGCTGCAGATGAATCATTCAAAAATAATAACTTGAATCTGAAATGGGAAGTCTTTGTGGGGAAACCATGAGGGATGAAAGCACTAATCAGGCGCATTTTCCCTAATGTGTAAACTATACGATATGCAGAGAGTCCCAAGCTGTACAATGTAATAACAGACGACATTGCCGCAGTAAACTACATCAAAACAAGACCTCTCAAAGGCTGGATTTATTTCCGACTGTGCAAACAAACTGGATCCCATCAGCTGTTTTGCTGTTTTGTTTTATAGCGATTCCAGATGGCTTTCAAGTGGGAAGGTTTTATCCAAAGTGTTAAAAGCTGCGGGATTATATCAGAATTTAATTTGAGGAAGAGGGTGATGAACTTCCTCATATATGTAATAATAACAACTTCCTTAATGTTTCAAACAAAGTCTACAGGAGTTTGCACAAAGGACATGTCAGGGTGTTTTTGTGGGTGCATGTAGGTGTAGATGGTTTTTTTTTTTTTACACAAATACCAACATGTACAGTAAACCCAGGTGAAATGTCGGGAAGGTATAACATTTTAAAATATAAAATACCGCCCAAGCCTTCTGTATACCATTTCTCTAGTTGGCTTGTAGTCTTTTGTGTGTCGTCTCCGCCGTCCTCTTCTTTGTGGCAATTTATGAAAACTACACGTTGACCGCACCGCAGTGGTCTTTAGGCGTCAAATACTTTTGGCGGCGTTAAACGTGATTGCTGCTAGACAACAGTTAAATAATAGATGTAACGAACCAAACTGTTTGAGAAAGTGAGGTACGGTTTAACCCAAATGTGTGGTGATGCACGGCGAGGCGGGTTCAACTCACACAGCGTTGGTGAGCTTCATTTGGAGCAGGTCAGTGTAGTAGGTTACATCGTGGCAACCACTTTCTGCTGGAGCAGGATTCACTTGCAGAGACTTCAACATCACACACACACACACACAGACAGACACACATTAATGTAATGTAATAATAATAATCCTTATCCTTGCATGGTAATCCATCCTCCAGGTGTCAGATGATAGATTGTATTTGTGTTATCATTACGACATTTTTATAAACACTTTGTTGTTGATAAGCTGAAATATTTCCATAAGTAAAGTTCTTTCTTATTACTTTTTGCACAGCATCTGTCCATTTGATTTTCACTGCTGTGATATAAAACGTCTAGGTTTTAAGCACTCACCTCCACTTTCTCTAGTCTCTGCAGTTTAGTGATTAGATTTTGGATCTCTCCATTTTTCTCAAAGAGCATGGACTGGAGTCTCTCCATCTGAGCAGGATCAGCCCTGGAACACTGGAGCTGCATCAGACTGGCTATCTGGGCCTGCACAACACATGCACATCCCCGCGGTCATTGGAGCTAGGAGCATAAAACAGGGCGTGTTCATTGCCCCCCCACGACAGACTGTACCTTCATGCGCTGCAGATGCTGTTTGCTGAAGGCGTGTTGTTTCTGCAGTGAATGATACTGGACCCTCATACTGATCAGCTGTCTCTCCATCTGAGCGCGCCGATCCTCCAGCTGCAGGAGAGAAAAAAAAGAAGTCATTTTGCACAATGATTTACGCTGGGTCTTTGCATTGCGTAAAAATGTTTTACCTTGTGTGCCAAAATGTTTCGACGCATGATGATGTTCTCAACGGTATAATGTTGGGTAGAAGAGTTAACCATAACTAACATTTAACGGATAGTGCTGATATTTATGAAGTGGGGTTGTTAATGTACACTCTCTTCAAACATACAAAAGACTCCCTGGACAAAAACAGTAATTCCACCACACATAACATGGAAGTTGTTATAAAATAACGGTTTTGTGAAGGGAGTCTTGTGGCTTTTTAGGCAAGGTACAGCAGTTCAATTATTCTCAATACAGCATGCAGTTAAACGGCATATTGACTTCCTTAGGTGTCTAAAGTACGTTTAGCTTTATTTTTCTACGTCAGCAAAGACGGAGCATTCCTTGCTGTTTTATCGTTGGTAGCTCAGATTGGTTTTCACCTCTGCGAACAGAGAGTTCCCTTTGCTGTTGGGATCCTGGGCCTGCTGTAGAAACTGCTCCAACTGGATCTGAAGGTCCCGGTTCGCCTCACGAGATTTCTGCAGAGACAGATAGACGCAAAGGTACAGCATGAGCTCACAGACATAAATAGACATAGGGACAAGGAGATGCACAGACCGTGTGTTCACATGCACTTAAGTCATCTGGCTACACTCAGATGAAGGGAGAGACCATTTCACGTTGTGTAAAGGCAGTTTCTGTCTAACTGCTGCTGCTTCCCAGCCACTGTTGTATGAAGCAAATTTGTGAATTCATCCTTCAACTCTATTTCCAGCAGACAGAGGAAGAAAAATACTCTCTAGACATTACGGTTGTGAATGGAATGAAAGAACGCTGTAATTAAAAGGTGACAAAAAAAAAAATCTTCAAAGTGCTGCCACAGTACCAATGCATCCTTGAATTCTAAATCATTTTAACAAAGTCAGGCTAAAACAGAGTACCACAAAGCAGTTTCTAGAAGTCTATGTACCCTTTTACATAGCCACGCTGTTCTGTATTAAAAAGGTGGGGACGTAGAATGTGGAGCACTGAAGCTCTGCCGCTAAACCGCCAGCAGAGGTAGTCCAGAGACAAACTGACTGTGTTAAAGGAACAGCAGGCATGGTGGGTGTTGATAGAACCTGATGACCAAAAATGTGAAAGCGAACACAAGCACTAAAAGGACCAAAGCTGATGTTGGTATGTGTACCTCTAAAGCATTAAACAAGGAAACGGCCTCCTTCTCTCGCTCCTCTTTCTCCTCAGTCATGTGCTCCAGGTGGCGCTGTAGGCTGCTATTGGTCAGCTCCAGCTGCTGCTGTTTGTACTGGGATTCCTGCAGTGTCTGCTCCAACTCCATCTGATAGACATGACCGTAGAAAGTAGAAAGGAAACGACACCATGTAGAACACGCTGATATGAGACTTGGAAAAAAAAGCTGCAGCCGATTAGAAGAAGTTTAGGGTTGCAGAATGGAGGGGATTCATATTACATGCTCACTGAATAACAATACAAAAAGAGATCAAACTCATTTACTCCAGATATACCGGGTTTCACCTTAATGTTCTCCAGCTCCATGATCTTCATCTGCACCTCCATCATCTCAGATGTCATGGAGCTCTGGCTGTGTTCATTGAGAGCTCGCAGCTCCTCCGTCTTGTTATTCAGAGTCTCAGTCTGCACCTCAAGTTTGTGTTTCAGCTGCTGCTCATTCAGCTTGGATTCCTCAAGAGCGGACTGATAACCCAGCATCTGGGACAACATACAGGACAAACGTTACGCAAAACTGTAGGGAACACAGGGTTTCCCCATTAATTACCTAGACTGTGGCAGCCCGCCATAGTCTATTTTAACCATCCATAGGACCATAATTATCCCAAAATATTGACATTATTTAACAGGGTGGCAGGCTGGCTCTCCCGGATGCATTTATTCCTCAGTGGCCTCGCAGCTCTTGCCGTGTCACAGCACCCCAATGCCCCAAATGTTGCGCTTTCAAGGGCCGGCCGTTAACTCAGTGCTTGCTGTGCCCCCCTCGACCAGCAGGGAGCGACGGGGTCCCCTGTTCCTGGTGCAGCTCCTGGGCGATGTCAGCAAGCCCACCAGACCCCTCTTTAAAACACAGACCCTGTCTGGTTTACCATTCGTGAGTGTGACTTTTTTTTGCCGTGTCATGACCATTTATATTCACACAACCATGATTTATGATTACATTATTTATTAGAGCACATTTTTAAAATACTCAGCTTCAAGTTTATGCTCTGCATTAGAAATGCGTGGCCCATTTACGGTAAGCCTTTATTACTGGATTATAATTATTGATGTAATAATATGTCTTATCACTTTAATGTTGCTCATTTTAACTACTTTATAATTAGGCTATATACTACTTATAGTCTGAATCTGCAAAGTAGCCTAACTAGTTACTAAAACTGTCAAATAATGTCGTGAGGTTAACAATATATTATTTCTCTCTGAGATGTAATAAAATTAAATGGAAATACTCGAAGTAAAGTAGGCTACAAGTACCTCAGAATTGTACTTAAGTACAATACTTCAGTGTAAATGTACTGTGTCGTTATGAACCCAGACAGGACGGTATTTTGTTCTGGGACCACAACATTTACAAAGCAGCAATAAGTTATTTTGCACATTACCGCTATCAAACTTGCATGATAATACCATAATGTGTTTGAGTTTGGTTTAATCATAATAGACTACCACTATCGATCATATCTAAAGGTTTGAGTATACCTTAATGTTTGAAACTTACATGAATGACATCTGCATTCTTCATTTATGTTAATTTAGAGTGGTTGGAATGGTTAATTATATACAGTTTGATTTACTATATGACCAATGGTTTTAAAAAAAAAAACCTGAAGCATGCTGAGTCAGGGTTTTTTTGTGGGACAGAATGACAGAGCATGAGCCATCATCAATGTTATCAGCAACTCCTATGCTTTTTGTACAATGACATTTATTAATGTCTGCAGTGAAAAAGGCCTTTAATGAGGGGTTGTTTAAAGACCAGACAAGAGGAGACCAAGACTTGTTACCTTCTTGTTGAGCTCATTGAGGGCTGTGCTGTGGCTCCTCTCTAGATGTACTTGTTGTTCCTCAAGCTGCTCTCTCTGCTGGTTCTTCACAAAGTCGTGGTCTGACTGCAGTGAGTCAAGCATCCGAGTCTTTAACCCCACTTCTTTCTGAAGGGAGTGCTTTTCTTGCTCAAGGGCCTTTGACACAGAAAACAGGTGTAGAAGTTTGAAACAATTCAGAATAATCCACAGTGTAAGCATTTGTAAGTGAAAAATGGTGGGATAATGTTGAAAAACAATTGAGCACACCAGTGCAAAGGACAGGAACCAGTTCTAAATGCTTAAGTGCCCAGTCATTTTAAGGTTTGTTCTACCAACCCTAAAATGACCAATGAGTCAGACTAATGAGTCAGACCAGCAGCAGTGGATAGTAATATTCATTTTAATTACAATTGAGATTTGTTTCAAGTTTGATAAATTCTATTGCTTTTTTGTTTTTTATTAAATTACTGTAATATTTTTTAGTTCTTACTAAGAAAAAATAAACTATAATTGTATCGATTAACCGCCCAATAACAATATTTTTCTTCCAATTAAAAAAGTGTAATGTTAGCACTCGGTCCATACAATCTAAATGTACTCAGCAGTTATATACATTTCAAAAAACGTACAAATAAATAATATATTTTGTGTTAACTATGCAACTGACCAAGGGCTGTATGGTCCGTGTACGTTTTATTGGTTTGTCTAATACTACAATTCAGCCAGCACAAGCCACAGCGTCAGCCACCCTTATAATGTGCACTGGAACACTTACTACTGAATTTAGATAACATGCTAAAACCCATACCCTTATATTCAAAAGGCAAAAAGCATTTGTAGACTCTACGTTGTTTGAAAGGCATGCAGTCATGAAGCACAATGCATGGCTTTCCGTTCTTAGGTTCCAAATACAGTAAGTGCATTATTCAATAATCTCCTAGTTAGGTCAGTTTGTCCCTGCATTTTATGCTTACATTTTTTTTTATAAAAAGATAAAAAGAGACTGTCAGACGGTTAACAGTTCGGTTCTGGGCTAGTTGCAGAAGTTTAAAAAAAAAAAACTGGTATCTGAAAACATACAAGTGAAAGCAAAGCAGGCTAGTTACCATAAGTTGCTGTGTTTTGTGGGTATCATACCTCCAGTGCGTTGGTCATCTCCACTCTCTGTTCGTCCAGTCTGTTCTGCATTTCCATCTGCTGGTTGAGGAGATCCAAACCAGCTTTGGCGGCCTGATGGACCTGCTCCTCTCTCTCCCTCAACTGGCTCCTCAGTCGCTGCATCTCCTGTTCTGCTGCCATCTGGAGAGTGGTGGGGGAAAGGGGTGTTTGTAAAACCTTTCTCTATTGCTTCCAGTGCAATGCTCTCTGCAATACAGCACATGCCTCACAAATGGAAGGGAATGATGATTTTTGTGGATTTGTCATATATGAGGATAACATTTACCACTTTGATATGACAAAAAAAAAATGAGGAAAGGGCGTATATCATAAATCTATTAATTATTCTTGCCACATTTTATATACATAAATGTAAATTTACAAGCCGAAGGCCTATTTTTTGTCTTTTTTTACAAAGAGTTTGAATTATATTTAAAAAACATTAACTACTGCAACAATAAAAAAGCTAATAAAACAAGGATGTCATGCATTGCCTTCAATACATGTTTGTAATTATACGATCAGGATTTGTGCCTTAGTGTCCTTTTTAAAAAAACAACATTATTTATTTATGTTTTTCTATTTTAATTTTGTTTCTGTCTTTCCTTCTCTCCCCCTGGCATGTAAGTTTGAATACATGTATTAAGCTGTCTCTTATTGACATTTTGTAAACTTGTACATGTGAAATTGTTCAATTAGAAAATAAAAATAAAATAATAAAAATAATTACCACTTTGCTTCTGGAGAGATATATTACATATAGTTTCTTTTTTAGTTTAGTTTATTTGCACAATTGAAACATAACAAATAACATTGATTAATGATATTACAGTGCCACTGGGCTTATTTGAGTCTCCACCTATATAATATTTTTTAAAAATCACAACACTATAACGAATACAAAAAGAAAATACATATGGTATGAAATATTAAATATGTATACTTTCAGAGTTGTGTGTGTTATTAGTCATTTGGTCAACTCAATGTAATATTTCTATTTGAATGTTTGAGGTATTTCCATTGTGCATCATCCTCCATAGATCAGATGGCAGTGTGGATAATGCTCCCTGTGACGTCACGCCCCCACAGATCACGTGGGTGCTGCTGGTTTGGTTTTAGTGAAATGAAGCCGCTGAAACCACACAGAGCGGACTGGTCTGACGCACAGACAACGACAGCCTCCGTAACTCCAGAGAGCATTTGTTGTATTTGTAACGACCGTGTCTCTGAATGACTTCTAAGAATAAGAAATGAATGCATTTAGTTCCAACGTTACCTTCTCACCGAGGTCAGCGCCAAACCGCTTCAGGTTTGAATTCAGCTCTAACGAACTATCGCGATAGCTTGCTTTAACGAGAGTCGGTTCTGATTGGCCCAGCAGGCTGTCTGACGCGTCACAGCGGCCGCGACGAGGCTGTCCCATTTCCGGTGTTTTGTTTAGTGTTTTTGCCATGACATGAGATATGACTTTATATTTCAGTACATTATTATTATTTGTTTCATCCCACGTAGAACATTTTGGTATAAAACAGCTTGCCAAATTGCCTTTACTTTGACATTTTATAATTCATCAAGAAAACAGTACAGACAAACACAAAAAAAACTAAAATTAAATATTATAAATTATTACTAAAAATACTTAAATATTTGTGCACAGCAAATTGTGTGAAAACTCATAGCTTACACAAACCTTAACATGGCAAGGCTGGTATCGAAGTGTGACTGCTCACTATTTCACAGCAGTCTAAGCTTTAAATGTATAATATGCAGGAATTTACTAAAAATAAAACAATGTATAAACTCATACAAAGATAAGCCCCCTCTATCATCACTGAAGTGTGTGTCAGGTGGGTCATGCCCTCTGCTTGGGTTTTCTCTTTTCTTCTTATTTTGCGGTGCTCCGGACGTTTCTGAGCCTTTAGGACTCACGTGGGTGTGTAACCCTCAGCCAATAAAGCTTGCAGGGGTGTGAAGGCAAACACTGATCTGTGATTGAAGACCTGAACCACTGTACCACCATTTCCCCATGTTTCCAGCAATAAGTTCCTTTGACATTTCTGTGGCGCAAGGAAGTGTGTTTACATTCTGTCACACGACCAGTGGAAAAAGACTACATACTTAAACACTGTTAAAAGTCATTATACAACATGAACATGGAACACAAATAGTTGATCACTTCAATTTAATAAAATGTATATCACATTCAATTTTCATGTATTACACTCTACCCAAATTACCACTAAGCTCACATCCGATTCATACATGATTTTCATTGTTAAATAAACGTCAGCGTATCAGTTCATTCACAAGCCGTCATTTTCATCAGGTCTTCACATTGACTCTGAAAAGAAACAATTGTCTCCTACTGTTTGGTCAACCCATGCTTTTCCTGGTGTGTTTTAACAGATCAATGTAAAACAAACAAATAGTGTTAATATTGTCATCTGTGAGGATTCATACATCTAGAACAACCAACGCAATGTTGCTTTGTTTTCATATTTACAGTTTACAGCTTGAGTGTTCTTCTCAAGCTGCAGCAATGGAGGCGTCATCCAGCTGTCGACCCTGAGGCTGAGGGGAAAGGGAAAGAGAACGCAGAATATGTTTACACATTCAGATAGCAATGACTGCTAAGGCAGTGGTGCGGAAGAATTTTTTGTGAGTGTGTTACCTTGACAAAGATGCGTTGGGGCAGAAAGCGTCTCAGTGTGTGTGTGTTGGTGGTCGGGCAGCGGGGCAGGCTGATGTTGAGCTGTGGTAGTGTTTGGTAACCAGCCATCAGTGGGTAATAGTTATACAGCATCTGCTGTTCTGAGCCCGGAAGGATACGCAGACGTACCTGCACACACACACACACACACACAATAAATGAATACAGTTTTGTAATAGTTCAACAGTGATAGTATCAAAACTGTCAGCAAATTCAAACCTGTAATAAGTCTCCCGTCTCAAATGAGGCCTTATTAGGCCTGAGAAGGATTGATTGATACAATTTAAGTTAATGAAGGAGACTCTGTGATACATTTGTAAAATAGAGCAATCTGTCCAGCATAACTTCCTACATAATGTGCATGACCATTAAACAGATAAAATATAAAACGAATTATGTCGTCTTCATTTTTAAATTCCAAAATCACACTAATGTGCCAAAATCATTTAGAGAGGTTCATTTTCAGTTGTTTTTTTTTGGGAGCGATGCTATTCACAAATGTATTGAAAATATTAACTATATAATAAAAATAAATGCCCAAGTATTAGCAGTGAAAACTCAACTGGCAACTAGATTTGAGACACATTCTGAGCCCAGAGTGTTTTTTCATGAACTGAACCATATTTGAATCACCAAACTGAACTGTGTTGAAATTTTTACTATTCTAAAATGATGTCAACTTTTCATTTTGGTTTCATCGCTGGTTTGTACGGGGCAGTTTTCTATCTTTACCCAACAAATAAGAAAATACTTATTTCAGTGTAATCTTTTTTTTTTTTTTTTGTCAATTTTTCTTTATTGTATAACACTTTGTGTTGCATGTATTGTATGAAGAGTGCTATAATAATAAAATACATTTTTTAATTATTCTTATTTAATTACCCTAGATCTTTTGGAAAGTACCTCATTGAAGGTCAAAGTGAAGGCCAAACAGTGCTTTGTTTTGCGGTTTTGCACTCCACAGTTTTTCTCACAAATTTATAACTTTAAAATCTCCCACTGTTTATATTTTAAATATGCCATTTTAATCTCAGAGAATATCCCAAAAAATGTTATGGGGAAATGTTATACATAATGACCTTAATATAATCTTGAAATTCTGAGTTTTTCCTCAGAATATGACCCCCTTCCCTCAGCTCATTTTGGAAGTGTTCTACCTACAATGGCCCTAATACGCTGTCTTACAATCATATGATCTCATAGAATATGATGCACTGCTGTAGATTAAACTATCCAACAGTATATAAAGAAGTTAAAAGAAATAAAATGCAACATACACATTAATGCAGCAGTAATAATAATAATAATAATAATAATAATAATAATAATAATAATAATAATAATAATAATAATACAGAAACATCATATATAATAGTAAAACACTGACAGGGAACATTTTACTGCACAATGAGTACTTTGCAGGCTGATAATCATGACATACTTTTACTTCGGTAAGGTTTTGAATGAAGGGCTTTTACTTGCAGTGGAGCATTTTCACACTGGTCTTGGTACTAAGTCAGTGTGAAAACTAAACTGACAGGAACTAAAAAGGCATCAATGTAACAATTTTTCTTTGGTTCAAGTTAAGTCACCAAAAACGTATTCAGGAAACATATTCATTAGTTTTGACCCAGCTGACTGAAATGCAGCTACAGCACCCTTTGTTTGCCAAATTTAGATTTAAAAGTGAGCACCGTTGTACCTGTTTGAGTCCAGAGAACATGAAGGCATCAGACGGTTCAACGGCCATCTCCACCTCCTGAACCAGAGAGGTTCTGTTCTCTATGTGGTAGCGAACTGAAAGAGACTCTCTGACTCGCCCATATGATGGTAGCTCTACACCAAAACGAAAGACATTTAGAAAGAATTCAAACACACAGCACAACTGACAACAGGAAAAAATGTGTGCATAGTGTGTGCCATCTAACTAAGTTACACTTTTAGAGTTTACAAATGTTTACAGGTTATGTGTTGTGTGTATTCATGTGACTCACCAGCATGGATGTAAAGAGGGACAGACTCCAGGATGACATGAGGTAGAGTGACTGCAGTTTGGATGAGTGGACTGTCCGCACTGGAGGACTTTCTGTAGGACAGAGTTAAAACAGAGTTAAACATTTTTATCAAATCAAATAACCAATACAATTAAAAAAAAGCTAATCAATATTGATGGTAAATGTCTTCAATTGAAGTATTGACATGATATGCTTATCTCACTATTCGATACTGTCACTACTATATCCATGGGTGCCAATTTGGTGTGTATTGCGATTTTAAAGTTTTATTGTGAACCAGCATGATTTCATCTGGTTTCGCACGGAATCCGCTGATGGTCTGGTTTACTCATGTAGGTCGTATAGAGGCATCAGTACTACATTGAGACGGTTTGATAACCAGTTAAAAATTCCTTTTTGTAACTTTAAGATTTTGACTTACTTGACTTTTGACTGATTTTACCTGAACAGAGTATTTTTACACTCGTTTTACTTTTACTTAAGTACTTCTTCCACCACTGTGCTCTTGTAAACATTTAACCATAAACACATTGATTTATAGATGTAAATGGAGACACTCCTGATGCATGGGTCGTACCCGTCACCATATTATTTACCACGGCTAATGCAGCCGCAGACTATCTGCATTTCTTTAGCTGTATACTCAAATAAATACGGCTGAATATCCGAGTCAGTCCAAACACTATAAAGTGCAGCCTTTTATATGCACATTTTGGTGGGATGCCTATTCTATTTTGCGATACAAGCAAAGAGAAAAAGGAAGTTCTGTTTTTGAGTGGCAAATAGAGCACGCCCCCTGGCTACCCAGAGACGCAGACTAGACAACCAGGCTGAAATGGCAGCCTTTAGTTATTCCTTGCATCCAAATGCATCGCTATCACATGAAATGACGCCGCTGGATGAAGAAACAACAGTTTTTCCAGCTGCAAAAAAAATCTGCTTTCTGGGTTAAATAACACACACTGACGATTGTGTTGCCTCAATTGACTACGTTTACCATCAACACTGATTAGACATCCACATAAAAAGACGCAGACTTTTCCCTTTATGAGCGTTACAAGCCGATTGAAAAAAACACTGATGACCGCTCTCAAACTGCCATGTCTGTTAATGTGGGTGTACATACCTCCTCCATGATATCAGGTACTGTCCTGTGGCTACAGTGGCATTGCCGTTGGCCAGCGGTGGACATCGGAGACAGAAAGACTCACTGGCACACTCGTCTGTCTGCAAAACAACTGATCAAACAAACACAACACACACACACACACACACACACACACACACACACACACACACACACACACACACACACACACACACACACACACACACACACACACACACACACACACACACACACAACGTTGTAGTCATTCGATTTACATTTGTTTTTTTGAAAGCTTTGAATGTAAAAAAAAAAAGATAATGGTGAAAACTAATGGGGTACCTTCCTGTAGCTGTGACTGCAGCTGCGGTGTGTTTGTTGCCATAGTGAGCAGCTGCAGAGAAGAGGAGGCCAGCAGAAGAGGCCAGGGGGACGATGACAGGATGTCTGTCATCAACAGGAAGGGTATGTCCACCGCCACCCGGTCCAGTGGCTCAAACTAATCATAAACATTATCATAATAATAAAATCATAAACTCTCACCAGCCATATACCACAATCTCAAGGCCCACTCTGTAAACCAACAATCTCAGCTTTTTGCTGCCAGTTTCCACTGAAGAGCATTTCTAAAAAATATCGAATATCGTAAAATATACATTATCTGCCTGTTTAAAACTGTAAAGCGAAGACAAAACACATAATCAATGGCGTTAAGAGTCTATTCCTAAGGCTTTGTGGCAGCAAACTATGAAAACTAGCAGCCATCTGGCACACCTGCTTTGTTGATAAACTAACAAAAGTACCAGCTACAAACCTTGGTGGACACAAACTTGACAGACACCTCAAATGGGACCACTGTCTCTATGGTAACCGTCTCATCCTGAAAGACAACAAGTGGAGAGTAATCCAAATGGAAAAAAAGCTCTGCGCATGTATATTTGAAACACAGACGAGCAAACATGAAGACACTGTGCTAACGGTCAGCTGTGTCTGCAGGTCAGATGAGCTTCTCTACCTTATGACATTTGCAGACAATCTGGCGTCCTTCCACTGTGGTGTCGATGCTGTAGGCCACATGGAACAGGAAGACCCTTGATCCAGTTGACACACACTTCACATAAACGCATCGCTCCAACTGCAGGCAAAAACACACACACACACACACACCCTATAAATATAAATGATTACTTTACACTGTGGAGACGGTGAGGCAGGTGTATACATGAGGAATATACAGGGCAGAAAAGGTTGTGTGACATCAGTTTCTCTAGAAAGTTAACCCTTGTGTCTCACTTTGAAAAAGAAATGCTGTGATGTCCCAACATCAGTCCCGACCATAACTATCAAGTATTCAGTCATTTTCAAAGTTGTAAATTAAAGTTTGTTTCCATAATTGACTCTTTTTTTTTTTTTTTTTTTGTAAATGCTGGGGGGGGGGGGGGGGGGAGTTCCACTGTATTCCACTGAATATACCTGTATTCCTCTGTCTGAAAGCGTTTCTATCGTGCCGTAGTATTTATATGTTTACGGCAATCAGACTGATTGCTTCCAAAATGATCGCTACCACCCTGGATATCATTTAAAAAAAATAAAGTTTGATAGGTTATACCTATAATGATGCCTCTTACATTTCATTTCTACAGTCCTGCTTTAATTCACCACCTCACCATCTGCATCGCCAAATTCCCCCCCATCTCCAAAATGTTTGCACACATGGGACAGAGTTTTATGTAGAGGTGTGCACATTCTCCCGTCAAGTTTGGATTTATAGATCACAACGTTTTTTCGTGGGAAGTTGCCCTTTCAGATCCTGTTTTGTGTGTTATAATGAGTAAATGAGTAGCCAACTCTCTTTTTTGTTTGTATAGCGCTTTTCTAGTCCTACGACCACTCAAAGCGCTTTAACTCTACATATCATCATTCAACCATTCACACACTGATGACAGGGGATACCACGCAAGGTGCCACCTACCTATCAGGACTCTAACCATTCATACAACAATCATACCCCGATTACACAGCCAACGGGAGCAACTTGGGGTTAAGTGTCTTGCCCAAGCACACATCGACATGGACTGCCTGTGTGTGTGTGTGTGTGTGTGTGTGTGTGTGTGTGTGTGTGTGTGTGTGTGTGTGTGTGTGTGTGTGTGTGTGTGTGTGTGTGTGTGCAGGGCCCACCCCTGTAGTTTCATCTGGGAGATGTGTTCATGCAGCAGAGCATTTAAAACACACTTCATTCAAACATTTTTGTCCTCAAGGATCTCAGTGCATTTCGGTCAGACAGTTTACTATAGACATATTATAGAAGCTGAGGTTGAGCTTCCAAAATATGCATCAACACAGCCTCAACTATCAATAAATATATATTAAAAGCCCCAAAATGTCCCTAGGGAGGCATAGAGGTTCTTTTTGAATGTGTGTGTTTGTGTGTACCTTTTCTCCTGGTTCGAGGTCTCCTAGAGGAACATCAGGGAGCAGGGCAGGTGCAGCGTCATCACAAACCTTTGAGCCATCGAGTGTCACATGAGTGGTCTGGCCCAGATTGGCATCCTGGCCTGGACAGATCAACCAAGACAAACACAAAACCATAACCTAAACACTGATGTTATGCCATACATTTGAAGAAGCAGAAGCAGTTTTCCCATTTCAAAAGAACATTTAGCTGCAAAGATTAAAAGAATGGTTCACTACTTTATAAGTGTGAACTTTCAGCGTACCTGGCTTGAGACCAGCTGTCAGTTTGACATCCTTTGCCACAACCCTCTCCTGTGATTGGACAGTGATGTGGATGCAGTACATTTCATTGTTGAGTGCAGGAGGATGGTGGGTCAGCTGAACAGAAATCTTTGGGACTCTGGAAATGATCCTAAAAAACAAACGGGAGCAAACATACAAAACAATTCAAACTTCTGCTGACTTCGGTGGAGATAAGATCAGATACTGTAGAAACTGACGGATGATATAATAACTTTTACAGGAATACTGGGGTTGTACTTTGCCCGAACAAAGCCTTACATGGTACTGGGCTGCATGGTCAGGTTGTCCCAGTCCAACTCTTGACGAGCCTCCACACCCCGCCCCCATCGGCGTGATGACCTGCTAGCCTGCAAGGCTTCCTGGGTAGAGGCCACATCTCCACCGGCCCCTCTCCAGCTCAGAAACACACAGCGGCCACTGTCACTGCCGAGCATCAGCTCAATACCGGTCATCTAGAGGGGCAGAACCAAAAACATACACAGCGAATGAGCATCTGTTTATCTCATTCTGTAACAGACACACAGACACACACACACACACACACACGCACACACGCAGCCTCACCTCGATCTTCTTGCCAACGTCTTCTGTCTTCGCTACAAAGCTGAAGTTTAGGCATTCAGTTTTTCCTGGCAAAAGGCTCGTACTCTCCTGACCTCGAGACTCCACCACACACCACTGGTTGTACTCCTGCACACACACACACACACACACATGAAACTTTATTGTTTAGTCATTTTAAGAGTATGGAAAATTTGAACATTTTCCATTCTTCAAAGATGGCTTAGAAAACGGGCCTGTGAGTAAGGTAACCACTTGCAGTGTTGTACGTGGAACATGCTCATGTTTGGTTTCATTTCTCTAGAAGCGTACACTCAAACTGATATTACATTTTCAAGTGTCTAAAATACGTTTTGCTGCTGCCCTAGTCCATAGGGGTACATGACGGCCACCTACTGTCGGTAAAACACTGAACATGATACTTTTTCATAAATACTTTATGAAACCCTCTTCAAAAAATCCCATCCATCTCTTTAACGCCAACAAAAACACAATAATTGCGTTGGATTTAGTATTAGATTCATCCATACCTAAAATATATTTTGAAGTTCTTACTTATGTCTTGTTTGTGTCGTTAAAATCCAACAAAAAAAAATCCTATGCCTGATGCTAGAGAAAAAAGGAATGTTTTTTGCCTTGTATTACATTTGTGTGGAGAGTACCTGGTTACTGAGGCTGACAGCCAGCTTGTTGAAAGATACAGGATGAGGACAGTCGGCTCGGAGGAAAACCTGGAGTTGGATGGGCTGGTCTACATGGAAACTTGGAGAATGGAACCTGGCCTTGCACTGAACTGGAGTCAAAGAGAGAGAGAGTGGAAACATCCTCATATACTCTTAGAAATATAAGGCATATTAGAGTACTCAGTGCTTGTACTAGTGTGCCACACAGAACATTGCTTTAGGGGATGAATTTTGAGTCTCTTGCTTGAATCTTTGAATGCTTGAGTAGGCCTTCTTTTCAGTTGCCCAAAAAGAAAGAAAAAAAACATCCAATTGCTTGCGATATGACATTATATTTTTCTTAAACCCAATATCTTTTCTCTCTTCTTACTGAAAGAACTTGGAGCATTACTCTTCATGTACATGATGAACATTAATGAGAGTAAAATATTGTTTTTTTTTTTATGTGTGAACACTTACTTTGAGCAAAAGGTTGACTTTGAGTGAGTGTGTATTACTCACTGAATGGGATGTAGTCCTGCACTTCTATAGTGAGCTCATTTGATCCAGCAAAAGCCATGCGGTCGCTCCACAGCGACCTGGCTGCTCCGTCAGAGGATGGATCACACTCCGGCTCGGCATCAGGGACCTCGTTCTGAAAAAAGAAAGACAATTCAAGTATGTAGGAATTAAATCAAATTTCAAATGAAGCCTACATTTATTGCATATAAAGAGTATCATTCTGTCATGGCTTAGTGCCATGTTAGTTCTCTGATATTGCCTGAATCCCCTGGATGGCTATTTGATTTGCTGAGCGGCTACTATTCTTCTACTCACCATCAGGAGTTTGATGAGATTCTTCTCAATCCTCAACTTTTGTTCCTCCTTCAAGGTTGAAGCTAGAAGACAAGATGACGAAACAATTACCTCTTCTACCACTTATTTTTTATAACTGATTGGTTTTGTGGTAAAGTTGAATGCGTTATTTCTTTATAAATCTTGGAATATCAACTTAGGAAAATCACATGGCAGATCCGTCACACATAAGTACTCAACCTGTGGGCTGAACCCTTTAGACTTTTTCAGGTAAGGAAAAGACAGGAAGTAGCATTTGGCCAACAACCACGACAAAGAACAGGTTCTTTCAATTACCAAATTAAACAATCACAATTTTTACAGGACCACTTACTTGTTGTGTTTTCTTGTTTACTTGTTCTACTTGGTAATTGTTCTTATGTGTTTTAGTGTCAGGTCCAACTAGTTAATGTCACATATGACATATGAGTGGTCTCATTTTTGAGAAAAATAGCGTAAACCATCAATAGAAACATTATTATGAATCATTGTTGTGTCCAACAGACATTTCATTGTAATTTGAAGCCATATTGTTTGCACTTAATGCTATACTTTTCTGCCAAAAACATAACACATAACACTGGTCAGGTAAGAAAGGCCTGTGACTATGGGAATCTCCCCAAAACACACAGAAATCTATCAAATTGAAGTCAAATGGACAGTTTGTATGATCGATAAAAAAAAAAAAGAGGTAAACAACACTGCTTTGCTTATAATCGCTCAGTATAGCCTTCTTGCTTACCTCTGCCCAGCAGCTCCACGCAGTATATGATGTAGTCTTTAACACTGGCCATCAGATAAGCACAGCGCAGAGCGGTGGTCAAAATGGCGGTCAGGAGGCCCCACCATCGCTCTGTGCGATAGTCACACATCACATAGTCCAACAGCCTGATGCAAAAACACAGATCAAGGAAACAATCTCACTGTAACTCCAGATGTGAAAAGTGCAGTTTCTACACTGAGGGTATATATTCATTATTTTGAATATACTAACCCGAATACAAAAAGTGTGCATTTTTCTTTTTCATGACTAACATGTCTAATGACCATGCATGGTTGATACTTTGCGTGTAGTATCACTTGGAACATTGTCTTGAAAGTCACTGAGTGGAATTATCTTAAACAATGTACCATAGTAAAATAAAATGAATGACAAACTGCTGGCATGTGTTATGACTCACTTGAGGGCTTTGGTGTAGTCTTTCGCATGGTAGTATTCCTGTCCCATCTGCACCACTGCAAGGGACACAAAATGAGACAAATATTGTTTATCACAAAGTTAAACACAAAAGGTAAAGCATAACCCTTGTGCATCACTAGGGACACTTTTTATTTATTTTTACCATTATGGCTGTGTTAATGCATATGTAATATATTTTGGCATGATGAGTATTGTTTTTGTTTTGTTTGTTCTTTTTTCAAAAATGTTAAGTTCAAAATACAGACACCCAGACTTTTAAGGACAAAAATGTGCCCATTGAAACCCATTCAAACAACAATTTATGATTCCAAGGCCATTTGGCATAAAATCATGCATTGTATTGTATCTGGCTTTCAAACTATAGCACTGGTTTGAAGATTGTAGTTTTAACTATTTTCTAGCAGATTGAGACATTTTTATGGGGAACATACATGCCATTTTCCTGGTTTCCACAAGAGTTATTTATGCTGTATTATGGAGCACTGCAGTGTTTGATGCAATGCATCAAAATCAAGGTTGTTGCTAATCTTAATGACAAACAGAACATTTTATTTGTTCACAAAAGCAACAGTGGAATTGTGTTAACAAACAAGCATTTAAAAGGTTTACATTTCTGAAAGAAGCTTGCTTGTGTCTTCATATGACATAAGGCCACATATAGCTATTCCAGCAGATATCAATGTCAAGTAAACCAGAAGATCCTTGTCTCTCTCAAGTCACGTCTCATAAATAACTTGTCCAAGTGCAGACCTGAAATTTACAACTCGGAGTCTTACCTTACTCAGCGCATAGAACAACGTAGCGTTCAGTGATGTAACTGATCTGAAGGATGCTTTGATGACTCACTTCACTAGGTGGTCACATAACATTGACAATTTTCATATCCTACGTGGTACACCAAAGCCTCAAAAAAAGTCTACCTGAACAGTGCATGTGTTAACGTCTACATGTAAAAGGCTGGAAAAAGAGAATGCATCAATAATCAAAAATCACTACAAAATATAAACAGCAGTTACCAGATGAATAACATGTAGTGCCTTTAATAATAATACATTTTGCTGTAGCATTCTTTGGAACCCCCTACAGAGCCACTGGAGGCATTAAAGGACCTGTGGATATTAAAAGAGCCAATGATACTCACTGAGGTGACTCTTCATTCGAGGGCATTTGTACTTCTTAAACTGGGCAACAGCATTACTGAGAAGTGCTATTATCAGCTCCTGTTGGGGCAGAGACAGAGAGAGGCATTTTCCAGTACAGCAGTACAACTTTTTAATATGGGATTGTCTTCTTTTCTACAAACAGACACTATTGGAATAAGTTGAAAGATGCTATTATCACATATAAATGATAGAACTAGTGTTTCTGAGATGTATTACTGCTGCCTTAAAGCTATGGGACAATGAAACAGTGAGCTACAATTTGACCATTCTTACAGAATGTGCCACATCTCTCTCTTTTATCTGCAGGGCCAGAATCCCCGTCTTCTCCTTCTCTGCATCCGGAGGATCAATACCTGGAAATACAGCAATCCAGAAGTCATGATATACACATACATGCCTAACACTGTCAGATACACTTCATTTAGACGCATTAATGGACTGGGCTGTCATGCTGCAATGCAAACATTTTTTGTCATCCAACACTTTTATAATTCGACATTCGACTAACTGTGTGTGAGAACATACTTTGGTGTCCTTGTCTCCATGGTCTCTGGCCATAGAAGTCCAGTCCCCCAGTCTGGGTGTCCCCTGGTTCGGGAGAGGGGTAAGCTGCTCCAGCCTAGAACAACCAACCAACCAATCAAATTAAACCATTCACTGGAATGATAGTGAATACAGGCTTCTTCATAGAAACTGTTATTCATTCTGGTTAAAAGGTGGTGAATGTTATTGGCTTTCTTTTTTTGCAACTTAATTTATGAAGATTTGATCTAAAACAGGCCCTATTATGCTATTTTACGGGTGCATATTTTTATCTCAAGTTACAGCTACAACATGTTTACATGCGTTAATGCCCATAATCGTCCTTGTTTTTCTCATCCTGGCTGTCCTGCAGCACCTCTTCTCACCCTCTCTCTGAAACGCTCCGTTGTAGAGCCTGCTCCTCCCTCCAGAAAGCAAAGTCTGCTCTGATTGGTCAGCTAGCCCGCTCTGTTGTGATTGGTCAATGTTTAACGTTTCAAAAAACTCTTCCTCCGGAGCATGACAAATGTCAAACTGGTCACGATGTGTTTCGAACCCGGGCCTCCTGTGTGAAAGACTGCTTTCATAACCACTACACAATGGTAGCTGTGAGCTTCAACATCGTCTCTCTGTTTTGTTGTTTGAGGGCCAAACTAAACAGAGAATTTTACGCGACTTCCGTAAAATTGTGACCTCATAAAGTTACGGAAGTTAATGACAGAATTCAATGGAGCCGTTTCAGGAGCTCAGGAGCAGTGATTCTGAGGGGGAGGGTAACTCCTTTTAGGCGTGGCCTTCAGGTTTTACACTCTACGGACCTTTTACATGTACAAAAATATATATAACACACTAAAGAAGAGGGAAAAAGTGGAAAATCATAATAGGGCCACTGGTACTCTTTATGTTAACAACCACGTGCAACACTATGAATGTCTTCCAGGAGAGATTGTATTTTAACATTATGGTGTCTGCCCCTCTCTATGACAGCTGGCTGTTTGCATCAGGTATAAACCCCTTTGATTTCCGACATGGTCCTTAGAGAGGTAGTAACATCAGCTATCACCTGACAAAGCTGCTGTGCCTGTTGTTTCCTGTCCTGGCTGTAACAGGCAGCTTGTTGGTAGTAGAAACCAGGGTTCTGGGTCTGGATGGCTGTCAGACCCAACTTTATCGCTTCATCAAACAGCTCACCAAACGACTGGAACCTGTCAGGAAGCAAGGACATTATACAGTAGATGTAGTCTGCCTTCATCAGGCATAAGGAAAAGTCCCCAGTACAAAATGACTGATAGCTGGATCAAAAAATTGAAAAGATAAATACTTTTCAAACTTTTCATACTTTTCCCTTGCAAAAGTTTTTTATACTTAGAGTCCCTATGACAGCTACAGTAGTTGGAAAAAAGCAATATGGAGCACCAAATTTGAATAACTTAGAGTTTATGAGTCAACAAATGAAACAGGAACTAGCTGGGTAAGTCCCTCCGCCTCCCTCCCTGTCACTAGGAGAATAATAGGCTGGGAGGTGAGCGGTCAGTAGCTCCGGCAACTCCAGTTGTTCTAGCAATCAAAGTACATTTTTCAGTCACGCTGCCAAGTAAATAAAGACCTAATTAATTGACTTTTCTATTTATTTCTATCATTTCTAATATGGATACAGTATGTATTTGTAAATACGTTTTAATACACACGGTGTGATAAATAGTGTGTATCTTACTGTTTAGACATCCATGCAGCGTGCTCAAACGCCAGCTCAGCACTGCCGATCTTCTTCTTACACAGGTCAATGTGCTTCCTAAACTGGGCGATAGCATCTAGAGGAGTGTTGTGCTGGAAACACAGACGACAGATCTAAAAAGAGAACAAAAGAGAAGATAGACATTAAGGAAGTCAGAGAGAGAGAGAGAGAGAGAAATGACAGAACTTTCTTACAGTTCCACAGCGAGGTGAAGTATTGAACATTTTCTAAATTAAAAATACACTTAAACCGACATTGATTCTTCCCTGGCCTGTAACAGTACATTGCTTTGCGCCCATGATGGTACTCCTCTCTGTTTCTCCAAACTGGGGGCATGCCAACCTTTATATACTGTAGGTTATACACTGACTTTTTTTAGATACCTCTTACAACCCCATTTCAAGAATCGGAACTATCCCTTAAACGCTAAGGATTTGAATCTTAGTTGAGAAGCCCCCTTAGTTAAATCCAATTTTGTCATTCAAATCCCCGGATGTTTTTTGCATGTCACTGAAAACAGAGTTACTCAGGATCTCATCGGTGTAAACTTCTGGCTGACAAGCATGGCGCCTACTCTTTCTTAGATATCTTGTCACTGGATTGTGATCAGTTTTTTCAAAACTACAAACAGACAGACGGAAGTGTACCTTATAGTTGATGAATCCTGCCATAGTTTTGATCTCCAACATGTTGGTCTCGTGGGCCCTGAGCTCATGAACGAGACTGTATGCAGTTCTGTAGTACCTACGGACACATACAAAGTTAAATAAGAGAAACGGCTAGAATACAACATATAGGTCTACATGTGTCTATACTTAAAAATGGAATGCTTAAGTAAGAAGCCACCGATACGATTCTTTTTACAAAACAAGAAAGTTACAAAACAAGAAAAAAACTAAATTTGTGATACAGGAAAAGCATTACATAAGAAGATTCAATTTCATGGCACAGCATTACGTAGGTGTCTGCTGCTCTTTAAGAAACTCTGAACAGTGGTTGGTCTCCTCTAAACATGACAATAGTTAATAAGCAACAACAACATCCTTATTACCAGGAGATCTTACGCTATTTGTTTACTTCAATCTGCTGATAGAAAACACTACAGCTGAAAATATAAGTCCTGCAAGGAGCTGACAAGAAACAACAGAATATCATCGTTTCCATTATGAGTCTATAGGTTCAGACTTACTTGAGAGCATTCTGGGTGTCCTGTTTCAGCTCACTGAAGAAGGCAATTTTAAACTGGTGTCTGACAAACAGCAGCTAGGAACATTAGAGAGATGAAGAAGAGGAGAGGAAGAAGACAGCGTGAGGACAGGGCATTTAAAAGTATGTGCGATTAAGTGTGTGTGTGTGTGTGTGGATGTGGATGCGTGCGCGCCTTCCTACCTGATGTGTTGTCTTGTTGAGGAACTCTTTATGGGATTTGACTCGTCGGATCTCGGTGTAATAGTAAGTCTGGGCATGTTCGTAGAAAGCATTCTCCAACCTACATAATCACCAATTAGGTTAAATCAACACGCAATGTTTGGAAGACATTTCCAGGTGTTTATTTGCTGCACATGTTTGACATGCATTTGTTTCAGTGGGAAGACTGCACCACATTGAAATAGCGGTCAATAGCACAATGTGAATAAGAATGCATTTCCCACTATGTGTAAGTGTAAATAAAGCATATCAATTAATATCAGACTAAATACCTCATGTAATAAAAACGCATGCCAAATGGCCAATGTCATTTGGACAATTAGTTATTAAATTGCTAAATATCTATCTAAATCTATTTGTATAATAACATTTGTATCTACATGGCATTAGTGAATGAATTACCTTATAATGTAGCCCACTAAGTGGTCGGTGTGAGGCAGTACGAAGAGACTCTTGCCAGACAGATCGCAGGCATTACACAGAGTTGCTGCTCTCTCTGATGCCACCAGGTCCTCTCCTGTACAAACAAGAAAAGAAGTGATGATGAGGCAGGAACAAGAAACTGGAAACAGACAGCACTTGGCTTAGGTTGAGTTAACAGTTTAAAGTTGCTGCCTAATGTCTAACGCTACTTTTGTTTACCGTTCAAAACGATTTTTTAGTTTTACAGAATATTTAGATAATTAGAAAACTGCTTAGATGTTTTTCTTTAGGTTTTCCAGTGCAAGCGGGACAAGAGAGTCAAGAATATAGTGAAGATACACATTAAAAGAGATGTGACACATGCATAACTTAAATATGATTCAGTAGAGAACTTTACCGGGTGGTAGAGGAGTTTTCTTCTGGATTAGAACCACAGCCACCTTGGTGTTCCTGCCCTGAAGACTGGTCCTAAACACAAATATAGCACATGTGACTGGAGCAGAAAGTCTGGAGTTGGTGGCGCATGGAGATGCAGCAGCCAGTAGCTTCAATAAAACTTGTTTTTATTTTCGTTTCAATTTGTTGTCTTTTAACCTCTGTTAGTATAGCACGTATGGACGAGGCTATGACAGACATACACTTATCATCAACAGAAAAGGAAGCGCGTGGACTGGAGTAAATGTAGGGGGGCCTCGAGACAATCACCCCTGCGGCATCGTCCAACTATCCAGCCAGACCAGCTGCACAAAACGGCACAGAGGGGGGGTGATTGCCACAAGGAGAGAGAGAGAAGATATCCAGCAGAAGAGCTAAGCTGTACAAGTTCCACTACCCAGCCAGCTCCTGGCAGTCGCAGGAAAGTGGAATGGATGAAATACGACTCTAGCTGGCCCAGCAATGGGAGATCGGAGACTGTTGTGCCTTCAACTTGTAACGACATGGCTCCAATCAAGCATCCCGGTTCAGCGTTTTCTGCACCGATAGAACGCAGGACCCCAGTGGGACGAGGGGGAGGTGGACTCTGTGTTTGGATCAATAATGCAATGTTTCCCTGATGTGCAATTCTTAATGTTAAAATACTGGCCGTATTATTTGCCTTGATAATTCACAATATTTTCTGCTGCTGCTGTTTACATTCCTCCTGATGCAAAGTCAAAAACTGCACTACAGGATAGCGATACTGTTTTTGTTTTGTGTTTCTTGTGCAGCATAAAGGGATGTCAAAAGCTGATCTGCTGGATAGTGTCAGTTATATGAAGCCCAGTCTAGTCCAAATGCTTTTCCTGTTTATTCCAGGTATGGCAGCTGTCAGAAATGCCTTGACTTCAAAAGTTGATGAAAAATGGGAAAAAAGAAACAATTTAAACGATGCAATGCAACTCTTCTGGCAGAGTTGCATGAAATAGCATTTATTTAGCGTTACGTTGCACTTTTTTGTAACTGTAATAATAAATGGAAATGGATGATGGAAGTTGAAAACAAATGCTGAAAGTCCTTGACAAGTTGTATCTGATGAACCAGCAAAACAACCCCCCACATACGGAGTACATAAAACAGTTCAAATGGACCAAATCAAGCCTGATCAAACAGAAACCTGAAACCAAATAAAACCCTTTCTGAAGGCTAATAACGTGAACTCCTACCTGACAATCTCCACCTTAGTTGCACATTCAGATTGCTTCTCTTTCCACTGAGGGTCGTCCCAGTCCAGTTCGTAGAATAGAACAACCAGAGCTGGTACCAGGTTGAGATGTTTATTCATCCAACCCGTCTTCAGGATGCCTTTAGGGATGTACCACTCATAGGACGTCCGCTAGACAGGCGCACAGAGAGAATAAACCGTTTAGATGACATAGTATACATACTTCATTGACTGCATAACTGATCTCACGTGAAGACTCAACAACTCTTCTCGTGATATGATGTTTTTCCACATCGTAGCACTGATGCAGTCATTTGCAAGTGAGTAAATGAAAACTGAAACTGTTTTCCAATTCCATCTCACAGGTTGGGCTTGTTGGGACAGCATACAGTCTTGATTGTTGATGGACTTCTACATCTCTCTATCGACTGCTCACCTTTGTGCGACATTTGGGGTATTCGTGGTCTCCTGGAAGGACTTTGAAGGAGATAGGAACTCTGTCAGCTCGCCGGTTGGCGCAGAAGGCATCCCAAATAGCCCGATGCACGGCGTTGTACACCACATCCAGACCAGTTAGAGCCACAAAGGCCATGGGCCGACAACATAGCTCTGGAGGAAGCTCCCACTGGGAACCTGCCATCATGTTGGTTTAACAATGGAAACACCTGAATGGGACAGAGCGACATCAATGCAATGGAGTCATCGTTTAGGGAAACACATTTTTGTTGGATTCTCTCACTATACAAAATACATAGAGGTTATAATGTATCTGAAATCAGCAATAATGGTTAGAGATGTTCTATTAATATGCTATTGAGTTTCTGTTTGCGGCCAATCTGTACATGGTGTTTGTTTATGGGATTCATCATTAAGATGTTTCAACAAATAATCCCCATCAAACCACCAGACATGAACAAACATCCTTTATGGATTTAAACCTGCAGGTCACAAGACGTAGTTACCACAGAGTAGAGATGGGTCAGTGACGTTAAGGGCCACTAGTGACGTTAAGGGCCACCAGTGACGTGAAGTCAAGGGCCACCAGTGACGTTAAGGGCCACTAGTGACGTTAAGGGCCACCAGTGATGTTAAGGGCCACCAGCGACGTTTAGGGCCACCAGTGACGTTAAGGGCCACCAGTGACGTTAAGGGCCACCAGTGACGTTAAGGGCCACCAGTGACGTTAAGGGCCACCAGTGACGTTAAGGGCCACCAGTGACGTGACGTGACGTTAAGGGCCACCAGTGACGTTAAGGGCCACCAGTGACGTGACAGGGCCACCAGCGACGTCCAGTGACGTTCAGGGCCACCAGTGACGTTAAGGGCCACAAATGACGTGACGTTCAGGGCCACCAGTGACGTGACGTTAAGGGCCACAAATGACGTGACGTTCAGGGTCACCAGTGATGTGACGTTTCAGGGCCACCAGTGACGTTAAGGGCCACCAGCGACGTTAAGGGCCACCAGCGACGTGACGTTCAGGGCCACCAGTGGCGTGAAGTTAAGGGCCACCAGTGACGTTAAGGGCCACCAGTGACGTGACGTTAAGGGCCACCAGTGGCGTTAAGGGCCACCAGTGGCGTGAAGTTAAGGGCCACCAGTGACGTTAAGGGCCACCAGCGACGTTAAGGGCCACCAGTGACGTGACGTTAAGGGCCACCAGTGACGTGCCGTTAAGGGCCACAAATGACGTTCAGGGTCACCACTGGCGTTAAGGGCCACCAGTGGCGTTCAGGGCCACCAGTGACGTGACGTTCAGGGCCACCAGTGACGTGAAGTTAAGGGCCACCAGTGACGTGACGTGACGTTAAGGGCCACCAGAGACTGAAGCTCCACTGAGTCATCGTATCACTCGTAGAAGCACTGACCCTCAGCTACACTCTCAGGCGGATGACATCACGGTGCTGGAGGTCCGTTAAGACGAAAGCGGAAGTGAGAGGACTGACTCTGCTACAATGGATGACGTGACACTAAACAACAACAACAACGACGACGACGTACCTCAGCTGCGTCACTTCACCTGCACGGGCAGCATCGTTAGGGACGGTCGGCTCGGTACGAGAGGCTCAGTAAGGCTGCACTAAACCGGCCGTGCGTCTCTACCGAGGCTAGCGTTAGCTCAGCTAGCAGCTAGCGTTAGCTCAGCTAGCAGCTAGCAGCTTGTTGCCGCCGGTCCGGTGGGCGAGGCTGCGGATCCGACAACGCAGCTCTTAACTGGAGGCCCGTTGAGCTCCGGCGGCCCGGACACGCTCACACGGTCACCGTCCCCCGGTGTGTCGACGTCGACGGAGCGACGAGCGGCTCGTCTGACAGCTGCTACCGGAGCCACAACAAACCAGTTAGCTCGTTAGCTCGTTAGCTCCCAGAGGCGGAAGTACAACCACCTCCGGTTCGACCTTTCAAAATAAAACACTCACGTCATCTAAAAACGCTTTGCGAATACATACTTCCTTTTTTTTCAAAGTAAGAAAAGCAGATAAGGACAATTTAATTATAATAATAATAATAATAATAATAATAATAATAATAATAATAACTTTATTTATATAGCACCTTTTAAAAACAAGGTTTACAAAGTGCTTTGACAGACCAGCCAGCAAGAAACAAAATGAAATAACAAGTGACAATCAAATAAACAAACAAACAAACAAACAAAATAATGAAATAAATAAAATCAAGTGATAATGGTAAAATATAGTAAGCAAATATAAGATAAAATACCAATAATGATGATGATAACTATAGCTAGAGTAATACAGATAATCCTGTCTCTTCATAAAGCATCCTCAAAATATCCAAAGCAACCTGTCATCATCTTAATTCAAACTAAAGCTTTTCATAAACCATATGACAGACTTACACCTCTGAAATAGATTGTAGGCCTTCAATCTTTGACCCTATTAAACAAAATGTATTTGTGTGTGTTTTTCTTTCAATTTCAATGTATATATTGTGTATATTTCTGCTTCCAAATGACGAAACACAGACAGAAAGTATCAAATGTGGTCTAAAGCAGCAGAGAATGGGGATTTTTTTTTATTTTTTTATGGAAATTTATTTTATGTGGGGGGGGGATTTTTGTACCTTGGGAAGGATTCATTATTCTGTCTGTATTTATAAGATTTTTTTTTTTAGTTATTGTGGATTTTTTTTTTTTCTTACTTACTTATTTAAAATACTTGTTTGTTTTTTCCTACTATATACCTTGTTTGCACTACATACTACATCTATGCTGCTGTAATCCTGTACATTTCCCCACTGCAGGACTAATAAAGGATCATCTTATCTTATCTTATCTTATCTTATATATTTTTTATCATGATCATCAGAAAAACAACGCTTATTTGTTACATGTAATACCTTTATGCCTTATGTATGATAACTATATCTAATCATTGCATTACATACTTGTGTACATACTTGGATGCGGACAGGGGGACAGGCG
This sequence comes from Anoplopoma fimbria, assembly GCF_027596085.1. Lineage (NCBI taxonomy): Eukaryota > Metazoa > Chordata > Actinopteri > Perciformes > Anoplopomatidae > Anoplopoma > Anoplopoma fimbria. Next base: position 3,776,700 of record NC_072452.1, on the reverse strand, counting down.
ACGCCTACCCTCTCTCAGCGGACTCTCTTCACAACTCAAGCTTCAGTTCACATTTGGAGCAGACAGGCTGATGTCCAGATGTCCTCCCGGCTCACTGTCGTTCTGCCCGCCTCAGCAGACCAGCCACGGAGGAGGCTGCAGCCATGGGACAGCATCTCTCCGGCTGGGGGACGGGGAGCCTGTCTGACTGTAGGTGCAGTATCCCGGCTAGATGTCTCTGTTTTTGGTGGTGTCTCGGGACCAGGTGTCTAAGTATAGCTTACTGACACATTGAGCCACCTATTTAACCTTCAGGGGTTAGATAGGAGCCCTGTGATAGGCTGGAGACCTGTCCAGGGTGAACCCTGCCGTTCGCCCATTGACAGCTGAGATCGGCTCCAGCACCCCCGCGACCCTTAACTGGATAAGCAGGTTACGGAAGATGGATGGATGGATTTAGATAGGGTCTCACTGTACGCTCAAAGCTGGACCGCTTTCCTCTGGGCGACTGATGACAGTGTGCCTATAGAGATGGAGATGAAGATGATGGTGTACCTATAGAGATGAAGATGATGGTGTACCTATAGAGATGAAGATGATGGTGTACCTATAGAGATGGAGATGACGGTGTACCTATAGAGATGGAGATGGAGATGATGGTGTACCTATAGAGATGAAGATGATGGTGTACCTATAGAGATGGAGATGGAGATGATGGTGTACCTATAGAGATGGAGATGATGGTGTACCTATAGAGATGGAGATGAAGAGATGAAGATGGAGATGGAGATGTGTGTCTATAGAGATGGAGATGATGGTGTACCTATAGAGATGAGATGGAGATGACAGTGTATCTATAGAGATGAAGATGACGGTGTACCTATAGAGATGGAGATGATGGTGTGTCTATAGAGATGGAGATGACGGTGTACCTATAGAGATGGAGATGGAGATGATGGTGTGTCTATAGAGATGAGATGACAGATACCTATAGAGATGGAGATGGAGATGATGGTGTGTCTATAGAGATGAAGATGACGGTGTACCTATAGAGATGAAGATGATGGTGTACCTATAGAGATGAAGATGATGGTGTACCTATAGAGATGGAGATGACGGTGTACCTATAGAGATGAAGATGATGGTGTATAGAGATGAAGATGAAGATGATGGTGTGTCTATAGAGATGGAGAGATGATGGTGTACCTATAGAGATGAAGATGACGGTGTACCTATAGAGATGATGGTGTGCCTATAGAGATGGAGATGACGGTGTACCTATAGAGATGGAGATGACGGTGTACCTATAGAGATGGAGATGACGGTGTACCTATAGAGATGGAGATGGAGATGACGGTGTACCTATAGAGATGGCGGTGTGCGCTGTGTGTGGTGGACTGGGTGGGGGTGATGATGATGATGATGATGATGATGATGCAGCAGAGCAACGTGACGGTGTAGGTGATATACACCGTCCCGTATCCTGCGCATGCGAATGCGATGTTTTCTGCCCTGTCGGAGGGTTTACGCACGGGATCGTGTTTCAGGAGGGGACGAGGACGACTGCTAACCTTCATCTGATCAACCAGTATCACCAGTATCACCAGTACTAACCAGTACTCATACCAACGTGATGGAAACTTTAGAAATGTCCCGCATGTCCCGGGCTGCCTTCCGTGGAGACGCAGCTCGCCTCCCTGAAGCGGTGAAGGTGAAGGTAATGCTGTCTGCATGTAGATCTGGTTCAATGGTTTCCAGCATGCCTGTGAGACCTTGGAGGCTGTGGATGAGGCGGTGTGTCCTCACTGGGAGAGGCTGGGATGTTCTGGGATGTAGAGTGGAAAGTCCCCTGCCTTCCCACTGGGAAAAATAGTCCAATATTCATCATAGAGGTTTATCTGTAGGCCTTACTATTCCTGTCACCAGTCATTATGAATGAGGGGGTTGTTGTGTTCGGTGTAATGTGTCTAAAAGGTCTGTTTTAAATAGAGAAGTGATGTGTCACATGCATTGAGATTGTCACTTTAACTGATATGTCATGCACAATTAGGGTTTTAAATCCATCTGGACATATTTTCTTTATTTGCAGTTGCTCCTGAAGGCTTGCCATCGGTGTGGACTGGATGATGAATGTTAGTTAGAGTCTGATGGTGGCACCTTGCATGGTAGCCTGTCATCAGTGTGTGAATGGGTGAATGATATGTAACATACTACTGATTGTAAGTCGCTTTGGATAAAAGCGTCTGCTAAATGACTGTAATGTAATGTAATGTAATGTAATGTGTGCGAGTAGGAACACATTTAATCCATCATAACCGCTTGTTCCTATTTGATCATGGGTGTGGAGCTGGTGTGGAGGCTTTAATTACACTGAGCAGAGGGGCAAGGACAAAACCCAGTCACCCAGAGAGACAACACAAACACAGCTATGGAGTATTCTGTGTTTTCAGTTCAATCTGAAATGTGTGAATGTTTGGATTTCTTTGCGTGGGTTTTGGACTGTAGGAACCACACAAACACAGAGAGGGCAGGGGCTGACGTTCAGACCGGTCACTGAGTGCCAAACAGGAAGGCAAACAATACAAATGACTGTAAAGTGTGACGGATAAGGGAAAATATTAAAAGGGATAGTTGGATTCTATTTTCTTGTTTGTAAGTTAGACAAACCTATGGATTCCTTTTGTCGCCATACATTAGAAGCATGGTTATGATAGTCGTGATAGTCTTTATTGTCCTTTTCCCTTAAGTAAGTAATGTTTGAAACACAAAGGGAAGCATAGAGTAGAAATCCTCATTAATAGCAGCAGCCTTTTTCAAAACATAGAGGAAGTGGTCAAACCAAGGGGACCTAGCATCTGTCTGATGTGAACGTCTCCTGTGGCCGTCTCATGCCACTGAGCACTGAATAAACAGCATATGAACATATTAAAGCCACATGCATGCTGGGCTTTACCGGTCAAGCTGTCACATTCAGTTTAGTACAAAACTAAGCCTGTACAAGCACTGCACTGCACTGCAGCAGCCCGATGACATAATGTTTCTGAGTTCTTTTAATGAGCTGTTGGTGAGAAAAGTAACATACTGTCAGTCACACCTGAGCTGACACCGGTGGGCCCTCAGCCACCAGTGAGGACACTACTTCACTCTGTAGATATGGCTCAATCCAACATGTAAATGTGCACATCTCTGTCCTTTCTAATAGATCAGGGTCAGAGTCAAAGATTGCCATCACAAAAGGGAGTCCATTGTGAACGCCACGCTGACACGGTTAGAACATGCAAACCCACAAGCGTTTAGCAGGGCGGCAACAGTGCTAGTCACTGCACTATGTGTGCCGCCATTGAACATCTCAAATTTAATAGACACCCAATAACCCTTCAGGGAAATTTCAGTTTGAAGATTTGTATTTGAATGATTTGTGATATTGGGCTGTATAAGTAGAATACACTTGACATGACTATTCATGTTAAGTTTAAAATGTTACACTCTCAACATTTTGAGCTTGGAACACATGATTTAAATGGTGTGAAGGACCGCGAATTAACTTTTAATCAACTTTTGAAATCGACCATTCACATGCACTGTAGGACTTCGCTGCACAACCACAGCCTACGGTGTTCATATAAAAAGTTTAGCAACGCCACTCTCTGTCCTCTCTCACAGCATGCAAACTATTTTAGAAACCTTTGATGTCAGAGTTCTCTAATGTAATGACATACACACCTATTCACACACACACACACACACACACACACACACACACACACACACACACACACACACACACACACACACACACACCAAAATAGCAACGAAATGCAGCTGTGAAGCACTGAACACACACGTCACAGGGAGACAATTCTGTGGAGGTCATGATGATGCTGAGTCATCTCTCTGCTTCTTCCAGCTCTGTGCCCCTTTAAGCTGTGAGTGTATGTCAGGGAGAGAGGCTGGGCATGCGTCAGGAACCTTCCTCTCAGCGTCACACTGGTTCTTCCTGCGTCGGTTTTCTCCCCTCTACTCTTCACATCCATGGTCATCAATAGAAAATAACAATAAATGATGATTTTGTTAGGTTTAATGGAAAGGACTTAGTGATTTCTGCTGGTTCATAAAAGTTGTGGCCACAGGGGGCATTGTTAAGAATGCACTCCAGACAAGATGTTTCTTTTAGATGTTTATTGAAAGTAGACAAATGTGTAGTTCTGCAGATACATTTGAATAATTAGTACAGTCGATGTTTAAATATATCAACAGGTTGTTTTACCTTACAGGCTCTACAGCGCAAGAAATACTTTTCATTTCTGTTAGACATGACTTCAGCATGGTGTTAAAATAGATGTCTAATGTAATGCAAGTACAAACCCAGAAGTGATATAGCAACTAAGGCCACATTTCTTGCATCTCTGTTCAAACACTGATTCGCAAGTAAGCAACAATAAGGCATCATACTGAATCAGCTGTGGTATTTCAAACTGATCCCACAGGATAATATTGGTTGGATTGGATTTAATTATGATCTGATCTGAACACTTTGTATAAGTAGATCCAAAGGTTTAATGATCCTGCAGATTTTGAATCTATCCAGACAAAATGCTGCATTTGGGTATTTCAAAATTTAAGGCAGAAATCTGGATCAATTTGATGCCAAAATTCAGGATCATTTGGATCCCAACTCACAGATTTGATGTAGATTGGCAAATAGCCAATTCACTTCTCCCAAATATTGTTACCCAAGATGTTCATTACATTTAAACCTGATTAATAATCAGTTGACTGAAGAATGGCCTGACCAAAATAAAGTTAGGCGCCACTTCTTCAAGGAAAAACAACTGGGAAAACTACTGTACATTATACAAGTATAACAAATACAGGCAACATGTTTCTAAAGTCTAGTTTCACAAATCATCCATCATATGTTTCTTTGTGGTTTACAAAGCAGGATAGCAAGGACAATATGATTGAGGAGTCAAAAAAGTACATTTAAAAACAGTCTTTCCGGAAATGATGACCCAGTTACTCAAAATACGTTTCATGAAACTGTTCCACACGTATTTGAGAAGGCAGACATCCCTACAATAGCTTCAAAAGTATAGCTTCTGTTCCACACGTATTTGAGAAGGCAGAAAAATAGTAAGTATGAAACTCACACCAAAACAATCTAGATTGATAAATAGCACTACAGGTTAGAGGAAATATATTTACTTTTGTTGACAGTTCCATGTGAAACAATATGTTGGTTGCTACAGACAAACTGTACTGTGAATAAATGGAATTGAGCATTGGTATTCATTAGTTAATTATCATTATACCACGTCATTTTTTTTGAAGATGTTCAGTTGTGGAGTGCTAATTATAGAGTATGTAAGCCTACTATCAATGCTTAATCACCCTAGAACATTTCTGAGGGATAAAGTGCTGATAAATGTGTGTGTGTGTGTGTGTGTGTGTGTGTGTGTGTGTGTGTGTGTGTGTGTGTGTGTGTGTGTGTGTGTGTGTGTGTGTGTGTGTGTGTATCAGGGGCGTTATTGGACTGGCTGATAAGCCAGCAGGAGGGCAACACTGATAAGCTGCTATACACGTATGTAAACTCACAGTCTCTACTCTTGTGTGTGTACAATTACATGTTATGTGTCGTACACACATAATTATAAACATATGTTTCATACCTTTAAGTAGAGCACAGAACCTATTACAGATTCAACCTTTTGAATGTGTATTTCATTGTTGAACCAATTAGGAGGAAGTTTTTCTCGTTTTCTTCTCACAAACTGTCTCTGTGTAGATAGACAGAAAAGGTGGGGCTAAGGGGAACCCCCTTGATTGTACAGGAGGGGCACAACACTGTGTGCTGGTTTGAGCTTCTTACCCAGCGCACACTTTTAACATTGTTAAACAAACAAATCTCAACAGTTTTTTTTTTACTGTGTTTTTGTTGTCACACCACATTGACTTGTTTGGATGTATCCACCGGTGACCGGCAGGAAAATGGTAAGAACTATCTAGTTTCCAGCTATCAGGCAAAAAGGTTTCTGTGTTTTGCAAGGCCTGTACATTTGTTAGAGAGTAAATAGCTATGGCAAAATAACACAAATTGCACATCACAACAAGACAAATGGGCTAAACAAGCATGTGCATGTCATGCATGTGCAGTGTATCATTCTGTGGTATCTATTGATGCTCGCCACATGGTGTCCTTTTATCTGTTGACTTTTCTTTTGCTAAGCAGACTATTGGCTTTCATTCTTGTTGTTTAATGTGTTATACAGAATTTTGCCCAGATACTAGTGAATACTCATTTGCTGAGGGAATACCTGAACCTCTGTTTTTTCTGTGTGTCAATTTTTTTTGACATAAACTGTTGTTCCTGTCAGGGCTGTCCCACTGCCAGACCGTTGAGTGTTTGAGGACACTCTCGTAGACATTTTGAGCCCTTTATGAACACTTTCCCTAAATTTGCATTTCTGAAGACTTTGCCTAAGGGAATTATTATTAAAGATTGTACATAAAAACACATAAAAGCGGAGGAATGCAAGCGGAGACTATACTACACACCTGGTTTATTCGTAAACCATTTCTTTTTGGTTTTTGAAGCTGTTTTGATAAAAACAAGTAAATAGATTACATGACAATTATCTCTCATCTCATGAGCCTGGAAGACTTTCAAATCATGGAGTTGTGGGGATCCGGCAGGAGGGGTTTGGTTATAAGCAAGTATGAAAACTAAATTATTGATGTTGATGAAATTATTAATAACAATAGAATATTAACATAGATAAATAATAAAAGGGCACCACCCTGGGATCAGGGCCCAAAAATTAGTTTTCACTCAAAATGTAAATATTCCAAGTTCGATTCCACATTCAGAGTGAACAGTGAAGGGTTAAATCCAAGCACTGAGTATAACAACCAGGTTATTATCACAACACATATGCACAAAATAATCACAAAAAATGCACTTTAAAACTATTACAGAGTTTATTTACCTTAACAATACTGATCAAAATCGATAATATTATAAACAAACAAAACATATATTATAGACTTACAAGCATACTACCTAAAAGCAACAAACAATCATGTGGTGTGTCTCTATGTGTGTGTGTCTGTGTGTTTGTGTGTGTGTGTGTGTGTGTGTGTGTGTGTGTGTGTGTGTGTGTGTGTGTGTGTGTGTGTGTGTGTGTGTGTGTTTAGGAGGTTGATGAGAGAGAAAAAGAGAAAGATAGCAGATGTAGTCTTGTAAGTGATTACGCCACGAGAGACTTAAAAATGGAGGAGGAGAGATGAAAAAGAGAGGGAGGAGAAAGAAGGCGGACGTAGTCACATAAAGTAATCATGTGATGTTAACAACAATCTGGTAAATCCTGCGATCTGAAAGAACAGGAAGTGGGCCGTCTTCCAGACTATCAATCATTCAAGAACAGCGTGGGAATCTAAAGTCAAGCCAAAAGGTCTCTTAGGTGGGCATCTGAACATAAGAAGTATTACATCGAAAAGTGATCAGGTCCATCATCTTTTGCTTGACACCAATCTAGACTTCCTTTGTTTATCTGAGACTTGGCTTCACAAAAATGCCCCATCAGCGGCATTAAAAGTGCCAGGTTTTAATATACACAGGAGGGATAGGGTAGGATCAAAGGGTGGCGGTGTCATGATCTATGTGAGAGATATTTTCCGGTTTAATGAAATCCAGTGGTCTGTCCGTAAAGAACTGGAATGCATAGGTCTGGATATCATTTTATCACCACAAATGTCATTCTCAGTTATTGTAATTTACCGGCCTCCCTCTTCTAATAGTAGTTTCTATTAGGAATTTCATAAACTATTAAAATAATGTAATTTCAGTAAAGAGGTAATTATTATGGGTGATTTTAACATCAATTTGGAGGACAAATCATCCAGAAGGAATTTTAAACAGATAACTGATAACTTTGACCTTGTGCAGTTGAGCAGTGGGCCCACAAGAATAACTAATACCACCAGGACTCAAATTGACTTAATATTTAGTAACTGGCCTGAGATAATTAAAAAAACTTTCAATATGGTAACTGGTCTTTCTGACCACAATCTGACTCTGGTAGCCAGAAAACTAACCAGCAAATTATTTACATTATTATTATTATTACTAAATAAAATATTTAGGCCTTCTGTCAGGGATCATGAATCTTTTAGAATCCCCCAAAACAAACAAAGATTACATTCAACATGAAGTTCAACAAACTGACTGTTGGGAATAGACATTGAGGAAGAACTCCAACAGTATCTAAAGTTGCAGAGAAGTTGGTAGCTGAGCAAATGATCTGCCATTTGAATACTAGTTCTGTTGCCCTTCACCCAATGCAATTCAGCTTTAGAGCCAATTATTCAACTGAGACAGCCACCTGTTTTCACAGAAAAAATAAATCAAATTTCTATTAGCTATTTGTTGTAGCTGTATTTCTTGATCTCAAGAAATTATTTGATATTGTTAATCATAGTATTCTTCTGTTCCTAGTTGCTCAGCTACAATTTATCTTCAGGTACACTTAAATGGATTGAGTCATATCTGCGTAATAGATCCCAGTATGTCCAAGTACAGAACTATCAATCAACTGCCCTCCACTTGTCCACAGGTGTCCCACAAGGATCTAACATGGGCCCACTGATACTTTCTTCATAAATCAATGAGCTTCCATTGGCATGTCCTGACAACAATATTCAAATGTATTCAGATGACACTTTAATTTACTTACATGATAGTAAAATGACAGTCGCAAATAAAAAAAAAAAATTAACTCACTAACTCCATGGTTCATGAAACAGCAGGTTAAAGCAATGCTGTCTACAATTAATGTGTCCAAAACAGTATGTATGTTATTTACCAAAATACTGATAGTGTAGAGCTGAATGTTTTACGGAATACAAGTATCTTGGAGTACTTTTTGATTTCCAAATTATCCTTCAAAACACAGGTGAAAAAGTTATGAATAAGGTCAAATTTAATCTTTCAAATTTCAGGTTCACACAAGATTACATGTCCACAGAGGCAGCTGAGATATACATGCTTTCTATGGTTGTTTCCCGTATCACTTACTGTTTTACAACTTAGTCCCAGGCTAGTACCACTACTCTAAAACCACTACAGTCATTGTATAAAAGAACACTCAAAATCCTTGACAAGAAATCTGTTCTTTCTCATCATTGACAAAAAATTAAAATATATAATTTGTTCTGTTGGGAAAACATGATTAATTATGTGAATGTCTGTCTCATGTACAAGATCATATACGGCTTGACCTCTCCTCCGCTCAAACAATTTGTTACCACCATCAACTGCATATTGGCTCACAAGAGGTGCAGTAAGAGGAGATTGCATTATCCCACTCAGGGAAAGTGCATTCAGTCAGTCTGCATTCTCTGTAAAAGCTGCACTAGAATGGAACTCCATCCCAGTGACCATTAGAGAACCAGCCACATACAGGTCATTTAACTGCGCCTTACCTCCTTAATCTGTCAGCTGAACATTCCCTGGGTCTGTCTGCTGTTACCTGTCTGTCTGTCTGTCTTGAATTTGCCAGTCAACCCTCATCTGCATGCATGTATTTTATTATTGTTTAGTGTCAATCTGAATTGTCCCTCATTTATTTGCTTTCTATGTGTTGTTTTATGAGTCTCTGTGTTGCATGTCTTAATAGTACTTGACTATCTAGTACAAGGGTGTCCTGGGTGATGTTACTACTTATATTAATATTCTCTCTTCTTTTATTGTTTCTGCAAGCTTTGTAAAGGCTAAATAATGCATAACTTTGTAATTTTAATGTTATATTCTGATTTTAGGGTGACTTTGTAGCATCTGTCTAGGGACTACAGATGAAAAATAGCCTCTAAGCTAATTCTGGCGCATTTACAGAAATGTTTTATTAATGTGCACTGGCCCTACCAAATAAACCAATAAATAAAATAAAAATACTCCACACTGACTTACACGCCATGTGTGTATGAAATAAGCGTAACGGCGTATATGTGTGTACGTGTGTGTGGGTTAGTTGAAAAGAAGAAGCTGAAAAAGAATAAGAAAGCACTCAAAACAAGGCGTATCCTCACAGCAGTAGTAAAGTACAGAAACTGTAACTCACACAGAAGCTGGTAAACTCAGTTTCGGCAGTCGCAGCACTGGACATTTAACTAGTAAATTTCAGCGGATTCAAACACAGCAAAGCTCAGCAGCGTGGGACAACACTATCAACTAGGGGCGGCTGTGGCTCAGTGGAGAGCAGGGTCGTCCTCCAATCAAAGGATCGGCGGTTCGATCCCTGGCTCCGGCAGTCCATGTCGAAGTGTCCTTGGGCAAGACACTTAACCCTGAGTTGCTCAGTTAACCCTGAGTTGTGCCATCGGTGTATGAATGGGTGTGAATGATTAGAGAGATCCTGATGGGCAGGTGGCACCTTGCATGGTAGCTCCTGTCATCAGTGTATGAATGGGTATGAAAGTTTGAAGGATGAATGATTAGTAATGTAAAAGCGCTTTGAGTGGTCGGAAGACTAGAAAAGCGCTATACAAGTACAGTCCATTACCATTTACCATATCACAGCATCAACAAGCACAACAGTCCTGTTACACACCACTGAGTGGGACAGAGCGGTCAGTTCAATACACAATAACACGGTAAATAGTGCAGGTAAACTTAAAACAGAACAAACAAGGTTACAAACACACTATGACCTATCTCTGCCCAGACAAAAGCCTTTTACTTTAGATCAAAAGTTAGTGTGTTCCTTCAAAATTGCTCAACAAAATTTCTCCTGTTTAGGACCAGTGACTGGGACTGCACTCGCTCGGCGGGTCAAGCTGGAAACCAATCCTCTGTATGGCAGGTGGGATTTGTTCTAAGTTATCCGTTCCTCCTTCAGGATCAAATAACAGTCTGTTGTTTGACTAGAGAAGTTAAGACTTTCACATAGGTTTATTTTCTTTAATGGCACCAACATGGTTTCACCTCTTTTCAGCTGGGGGGCTGGAGTTAATGGTATCGCTGGGGTGGAAAACTCAAGGGGCATTTTGTTGATAGGTAGAAAATGGCCATGAACAGGTTTGGAGAGGTGGGAATGTATCTGGAAGGAAGGAGGGTCAGGTTCTCACTTTAATAGTTGAAACTCTGAAAGTACCTGTAAATGATTCAATCTAATCTCTTTCTCTTCATGACTCAGACTGAACCTACGTTATGACTGAATTAGAAGCTTCTGGGGTGGTGGATCATCCCCCGCCCTACATAATCTTCGTTGTGGTCTTCCTCTTCTTCCTCACCGGACTGCTTGGCTTCCTCGTCTGCCACCTTCTGAAGAAGAAAGGCTACCGCTTACGCACTGGAGACATGGACGATGAAGAGGAGGAGAAGAAGCTTGGAGGAAATGTAGAAGGTGGGTTGAGAATAGACAAGGAGGTCCCAAGTACCTAAAGGGACACACAGATTTCATTCAGTTTACTGGTCTTGGGGAGTACTCTTCAGCCTGTGAAAACAATCGCATAATGTTTGTGGGCTCTGTAGAAGTTTTGTAATGTCATCAGGGTTATCAAGTGCTTGAAGAGCACACATTCATAGCAGAAAGTCGTGTTGGCAATTACATGGCAGGGAGGGTGGACTAAAATACAAATACGCTATTTATAACATGGTCAAAGAAAATACTAGCTTTAAGATGTGCTGCATTTCGGCTGCATGGAACGGCACGGCTTGACTCACTTTTTTGGTTTTCCATTGGCAAGCCGGTGGATCATACTTGGTACTTTATTGGTATCACTTTGGTAGAGGTTCCAAGCAAGCCGAACCAATACTTAAAGGAGTTATAACACTGCAGACCATGGCACGGGACATCCTGCACCACCCCGCCATTTTTAAATAGCCAAACCACCTTCAATAGCGACTGCAATTATTCTCACTTGGCCCGAAATTATTAAAAGTGGCATTCCACAAATCCAAGCCATGGTCAATGACTAGTTGTAGACTGTTTGGTTGCCGAGCAAGAGAACACACTGTGAGTTTGTGTTGTTTTAAAGATGATGCAGTGGAAAACAAAATCAAGAAAACCACCCGGCTGTGGCTCAGTGGAGAGCAGGGTCGTCCTCCAATCAGAGGATCGGAGGTTCGATCCCTGGCAGTCCATGTCGATGTGTCCTTTGGGCAAGACACTTAACCCCAAATTGCTCCCGCAGGCTGTTCCTGCGGTGTATGTATGTGTATGTTAGTTAGGGTTCTGATGTGCAGGTGACACCTTGCATGGTAGCTCCTGTCATCAGTGTATGAATGGGTGTGAATGGGTGAATGATTAGTAATGTAAAAGCGCTTTGAGTGGTCGGAAGACTAGAAAAGCGCTATACAAGTAAGTATTGGTTACATTTACCATTTACCAAAAGTGAGTTGAGTTTAGACTAGTCGAGCTGTACCTTGTAATTAAAATAAGGGCTTGCAGGAGGCAGGACCTGATGCAAAAACCCCGTAGTCTAATAGCTGGTTCATTCTTTGATCATAAAAGATCTTATCGTTGCTTGAATTTGAAAACCCCATCGGTTGTCTCTCCATTTTGACATCTTTGTTGGCGTCTCTGTGTGAATGACCCTTTCCCCTCGCGTCTATCATAACCATACGTTGGTTTTCTTATGGTTATGATAGACGCGTCATCAACAAAACCCTCCCTCGCTGTGAATTTTCTGAACAATGACAGGCTGTATTCACACAGGGGCTAAATTGAACGTTACATGGACTTTGTATTTGAGAGCTGGCACTGTATTTGGAGATTTTTGTATTCTCAAGTACACCTCTTCAGTTGCAGTTGTGTAGAGGGAACTTCTTTCCATCTCTTTCTATCGCCCCAATAGTACTGATCATCACATTAACCCTTTAACCAGTGTTGGCTGACAGACAGTTTGGGCATGGTGTTTGGCTAGAGGGACTGCAAAATTGAAAAGCTACGGGTTTAATCTGTTTGTTGTTCTGCTGTGTTTCAGAAGAGGACGAGGAGAACCAAGACACAGTGGAGCAGATCCTCAAATGTATTATTGAAAATGAAGGTGACCAAATAATTGCTGAGTAGTAGATTGGATTGAATATAGTTTCATTTACTTCAAGTTAAAATTAAAAGTCATCAACATTAATCTATTCACTTCTTTGCTGCTATACTGTTCTCTGTATCCGGATCCTGTTTTGGGGATGATACATGCATACCCTGCAATACATAATGCATTTGCCCTGCAGATTTACTCTTATCAGAAGAGATCATTATGTATCGGCAAATCCATCTACCAATACCTTAATTAGTGCGACTCTTTAATGGGTTCTTCATGTTGTTTCCTGCAGCTAACATGGAAGCGTTCAATGAAATGTTTGGAAACCACGTGCACCATGACCCCAGGTAAGCTCATCCAACAGTCTGTAAAAGTGTGACACATCTTCTGTATGTTGACTGCACGGTAGTGTCACAAGGACACAACTATTTCATTTTTATCCTCGAGCTCCACAAATCCTGAAATATCCTAAAATGAACGTGAACAAATTTATTTTTTCCTCATTAGTAGCTTGAATGTCACTGAGTAGTCACACTACTTAACGGTTTCCCATATCTGACTACTCTATAATCAATCTTTTTAAAACCAGCATTCGGGAACTTAACTTGTGTTCATGCCTCCAAAAAATGCCAAAGGTGAACAATTGTTATTTTAAAGACTGCTAGCGTCTAATCACTGATTTCGCCTTCTCATCACCACTGTTAATATTCGGACCGACTAAACCAATTTGATTTGCTAACTTTAATTGTTTAACATTGCCAAAATGATGTGCCCGACAACACCAACTATTCGCCTACGTGCAGCCTGGGGAAGCGTAATTCCAGCTTTAGACTACATACATTACAAACTTTACACATACACCATAATAAGAATGATGTTCAAGGTAATACTAATGATAATGTTGATGTCCAGGTTGCGTAAGGAGTCTGTTGGAGGTGTTCCTCCCCATCACCACACAGTTCACTCAGGCACAGACCACAACTCCTGTCACCTCTGTGCCCAGGTCCGATCCAAAAAGGGCCGAAGACAAAGTCGAACCCCGCGCCATAAACAACGACCGGGAGAGCAGACTGTCTTCTCTGTTGGCAGGTAGCAAACAGCGCACCACTTAGGATGAGTGCAAGTTTTGATAGAGCAGCAGAGATATTTAATCCTGAATGTATCAAAATCCTTTCAGGTTCCGGGTGACGCACACTGATAAGAAGCTTCACGGAGGTCCTAATCCATTGGTCAGTTCCGGAGATCAGCTTGACCAGTCCCAGGACAGCGAGGAGCGGAAGGAAGGCGGGTACAATCTGAGAAGCATGTTCAAGGATAGCCGATTGCCATCAGAGGGCGCCAATGGAGTTACTGTGAACGTGGGGAAACGCAGGAAGAGTTTAACCATATTTGGGTTAAGGCGCGGCAGCGACCCCGTTGGCATTAAAGTAAGAGAAGGGACAGGAAGGGAGACCGGAGGTGTTAAATTCACTATTAAGCCGCAATCTGTAGTACTGGAGGAACTGTTGCAGGCAGAGAACATTGACATTGCAAAACCTGGTATCAAACCTGAAACCGAGGCCTCAAAAAGTCAAACTCCTGCTTCACCTAAACTCGAGGCTAAAATTTTAGTTTCTGTTAATTCTCCCTCTTCCAAAAGTAAGGATCTGGCCCATACTCCTGAGGATGGCTCTCAGCATAGGCTTAGTCCTGAACCTGGTACGAACCAAATCAAACCTCCCGTTGTGACTACTGCAGCTCATGCCCCTAGCTCTTCTCCCATTCCATCTCCTGCTTCTTCTGGACATTCATTTGAGACAAGAGAGAAACAAGGAGATGTTGAGGGTAAGGTGTTAAAAACTGAAGAGGCATATGATCCTGGGCCGCTACAGACCTCTACACCCATTGCCCCATTGCCTGGATCCATTACAGGTTTCACTCCTGTCATTCCTACTAGTCAACCTGAACCGTGTTCGAGCCCAGGTTTTCCAGTTACCCAAACTCCCCCTAACCCAAGCTCAACTCCAGATGTGGAATCAGGTTTTGGTGCAAGCCTAGCTTTAATAAGCTTAGGTTCATCTCCTCCATATTCGTACTCAATCAAGACCTCACCTTCATCCTCCACATTAAAAATGCCCATCTTACCCGTGGGGATAGCTTCGAGCCCGAAACTAAGCTCAAGAAATATACCATTTGCCTTTGCCTCAAGCCCCAAACTCCCATCAGGCCCAGCGATGTATAGCCAGGCCACTGTTCCATCTTTAACCTTTGGAAAAAGTACAAGTCCATTACAAGGACCAACTCCCTTACCTGCTCTTACTGCTGGCTCCAAACTTGACACCATGCCAGTATCACCAGGACCCCCCTCCTCTTCTCCAGCTGACCAACACCTGTCCTACGGAAGTTCGCCCCGTCTGACATTGAAGTCAGGAAGTGTGGTGTCTGTATCATCTATGACCAAAGAGGATATGATTTCAAGCCCATTTTCTCTAAAGGAACAAGAGCTGGAAGAAACCAGAACCGCAAAGATGGAAGAAAAGACGGAAATAACGAGAGGAGGGATTCTCAAAACAGCTAAACTTTTACCAGTTGAGGGAGATTCTAAAGATTCTGCACTTTACTCTCCCAATGATCAACTTTCTAATGACACACTGAGCAGCTGGCCTCTGACACCTTCCTGTCCACTGCCCCCCTCCTCACCTATAGGAAGCAATATAAGCAGTGTGACCATCGTCAAAGCCAGCCCTGACAGCAAGAGAGAGTTTTCTGTTGTCACCATGATGGAGCAGGAAGTATCCTCTACTTCAATAAAAGAACAGAAAGGAGCAACTTCTGAACTCAGGGTTGAATCAGAAAAAGCAGGAATTAGTCCAGCCGATGGTCAGGGAGGAGAGCTTTACGTTTTAGCCGTTGGACAACGTGAAAGGCAAATTGAAGAGACTCCTAGAGCAGAGGTTAGACCAAGGGTTATCCAAGAGAAGGATGATATTGTGGAAATGGAAGATATAAGGGACTGCAAAGTGACACAGGTGAAAGAAGAAGAGAGGGTGTAGGAGGAGTCGGAGAAGATGGTGAACATTTAGTCATAACTGGACTGATGGGTGGAGTCTCATATGGAGATGGTTGAGCATTCAGAAATGATAATCTAAGAAAGAAGTGACAATAGGAAAGGAAATGTAGAATTAATAAAATTAAGTAACTACGAACATGCTTTTTATCTTGTAACCACAGCAGTCAATATGTTGCACTGAAACGGGACTGGCTAGTTAACTGACTAGCTGGATGACTATTTGAAAATCATCAGATTCTCTTCCATTGTTTGATTAAATGGATGATACAATGGATGCTGCATGTTTTAGCATTTTCACCATAAATCGCACATACTTTATATCATAGCTAACCATTTTGCAGACCATGCCTTTGTGTTTTTGGTTTACAATTGATTTTACAGACATGTGACGGTGGTTTCCTTTGACTAAATTGTTTTGTGACAGGCTGACCAAGTGGTTAGCTGAAGGGTTAGTTGGCGTCTAGGTGCTTAATTGACTCGCTAACTGCCTGATTACATTTAAGTCTGTAACCAGAGCAGTGTGAACAATTCATTGATTTCGGAACCATCATGATAAATTATTGATGTATAAATGTGCTAAGAGCTGGCATCCCTTAATCTAATCTATTGATCCTGCTGATTGTGAATCAAGATTTACAGCACAAGCAAAGGGGAGCAGCAGTCGCTCTATGGGCAGCCTGGCCTTTGGAGATGTCTCAGTTTTGTGAATATGCAACAAGTTCATATACGCCTGTTTGCCCCTTTTCCATACTGTTCTGGCTTTTTGCCAGTACAGTATATTGCCAGGTACAAAAAACAGTCTGTTCCATGTTTCACTAAATTTGGAGTGACCATGACAACCAATCTCACCTACAACACGTCAAATACCAACACTTGGTCAGTGCCCCTCGGCGTTTGATAATGACGCCCTGGGGCAACCTTTTGCGTCTGCATTAAACACACCAGGCTTTCAACTAACTCCAATGTAAGTGTGTAAGTATTAGACGGTCAGTGCAACTGACCAAGCGCAAAAGTCCATGTAGGGAGATGGTGGATGGTTGGGTCAAACCAACGCAGACTATCACTGAGGAGACTGCTGTTCATGTCCAGTGTGAAACCAAGTCAACTTATATTACCTCAAATTTGTTATATAGGTTACAAATGCACTGTTAGTTAAGGACGCAAGTAAGATAACACAAGTAAGAAATTGTTTTATTAATTATTTATTTGACTTATTTTTAGTAGTTTTGTTGCCTTAACTGAACTAAGTAAACCTACGTTGGGAGTTTATTTTGAAAGACACTGTATAGAATGCATGTAATGAGCGGAAACAGATAAGCCTTCCCTGACACACCCAGAACTGATGCTAGAGGGCTAACAAGAGCGTCATAGCTTAAAGCGTAGGGCCACTGAGTGTTGGTATTTGATGAGTTAGGAGTGAGACTGTGTTGCCCATGAGAGTATACACTTATGGATGTTCACAATGCCCCCCCACAGATCCACCCTCACCTGCACAGGTTACCACAGCTTAGTGCTAGTGAAGAAATAAGGACTTGATCCCTCACTGGCTTCCCACCATACATCTACTACCAGTTGTTTTTAAGAGGAATCTTATATGGTGGTGGACAAGTGCTTTTTTTCTTTCTTTAACCACAAAGACCCTGTGGGCAATCATTGATGTGACCAAATAGAGTCGTCAAACCAGTAATACCAGTATAGTAGCAGTAAGTTCTTATATAAGTGTAATCAGGCTCGTCCATAGGACAATATACGACATTTCCTGTATATAAGTCACTCCAGTAATAGCCTAGTTTTCTGGAATTGTGAAATGAATACATATTCAGAAAAAGGTTTTTTTTTCTAGCCTTGTTATTCACAATACTTTTCTCTGCTCACGCCATCACGTAATATGTTTAACATAAATTGAACCAGGATAGTGCAAAACTATGGCAAAAAGTGATGGATGGCAAGTACAGCCATATACTTTGTACTATGCATTGATGATAGTAGTATCAAACAGTACATGCCAAGGCATTACACTGTGTGAGTGAAAGTGAAATAAGCTCTGAAACTGAAACTTCCACAGAATAATCTCTGCTGCCCTTAAAGCTGTGAAACTTAAGAATTATGTATTTTAAAGTATGTTGTGTATTTTGAAGAACTATAGCGTATTTTGAGGTCTAACTTGCAAAGCTTCTATGGCAGATAAGATAATCATAATCATAGGTACAGGGGTATGATGTCATACATAAACTTTCCACAACTTCCCCATTAACCTTTACTGTGTCTCTACTCTAAATCCAAAACTACAACAATAACAAGGTCATTATAAACCTTGAAGAAACAATCTAAAGGCATGATCCAGAGTGCATATGGTGTAAAATGATGTCCAATTTTAAGCATTTAAGGGTGAATTACATTTTTTCCCACCTTTGGATACATTTTGTTGTTTAGCTAGAACGTCTGAAACAGTGATGCAATGTGTGGACAAAGTCATTCTAATGACATAAAATGTAGTTTTACAAGCCTTTGGTTTTGTTAAAGGCCCTCTGACTGCTCATGTAGATTATAAAAGCACTATCATTGCCTTTAGAGATGGTACTTAAAATAAAAAAGAAGATCCAAGTTACAGATGTTTTCAATTAAAAATGCTTCAAATACATTCTTGATAGATAAATAAAGTAAAAAACAGCCTTTCCAATGCTTAACATCTTCAACATTATGTTAATTAAGGATAAGACAAAGAAAGAACTGTTAAATTAATAATCTGAAGAATTGTTATATCACACACTCAGTTCATTATCACACATTCATTTTATCTGTTTGGTTGGGATACATAGAAAAGAACAAGGTAGTGAGCCAGCATGACTGAAGAAAACAGCTAGAGAAATTTGCAAATGGATCAACAACAAGTCACTTTAAGGAAAAATAACTCAAGAATAAAGTAAGCTCATGTGGGAGGAGAAGAGCTCAGCGCCTGACAACAGCGTCACCTCACCCGCCCCGGAGCAGAGCTCAGCCTCGGTACCCTGCCATTCCCCACTGGGAGCCAACACCGGCACTATGTTGCTGGAGACTCAGGCCGTATTGCTGGGGCCGCGAGAGGAAAGGGAGGCACAGGAGAACCAAGACAGCGCGGAAACAGACAGTTTTTCTATAGGAACTCTGGTGCTCGGAAACTAACACTTTCGTCTATAGAGACCACAAAAACATACAAAAAAATGAGACTTTCCTTTTGGTAGCTTTAAAATGATGCCTTTTTTTCTCATAACAGAACAACTTTTTTTCATAAATATTTCAGTCATTCTTAAAAGGTTAAGAGTTTTGCATAATAACAGTGTAATACACCGTCATGCTACACTCAAAACCCTCAAAAACAAGAGTAACAATTATACTTCCCGCATGGGGACAATTTCTTAAAGGGTTTGTGCACCCATTTAAAAAAATAAACCAGTAGTGTATCGCTTACTATTACTTAGCCTCATTGGTTGGCCAAGCAGATAGTTTTGGTTTAATGGGTGCCCAGGTTTTGAGGTATCTGTAATGTGAGAAATATGTACTTCATTTATATATTTTGAGTAAACTAATCTTTTAGACTTAGAGAATGGTGACACAATTGCTAGAAGGGAATATTTATTTGTCAAGATTTGCTGGCATTCAGCCCAGTAGGGGCCTCTGGAGACTCCTTCTACAGAGACTGGTTAGAACAGGAGGAGTTTATCAGACACAGTTCAAAGGTTTCAGGTCAGAGGTCAGCCTCATTTCCTGGCCTTTATGGGAAAGCAACCACGAGGCCTGGAATATGCTGACCCAGTTTCCTGTTCACTGAATGTCTTTCTTTTCCCCAAAAATTTTCTTTTCAACGATCCTCTGTGAACTTTTTTCATTTCTCAAGCTTTATCCAGACCTCTGCAGTGACTTTTGATAGGGTCATGAGCCGTTAACCTTTTTTAAAATGATCTTATGAATGTTTCAAAGTGTGATTATAATAGTGTGTGTCACCAAACAAATCAAATATCCACAGGTCCATCATCCACCTTCATCACCACATAAAATTTTACAAGATAATAATCTGTTTGTTTGGTGAACATGTCCTTTTTTAATTCCTATACACTCTAAGAATTGTCTAAATGAATCATATAGTATATACATCATATTGCAAATATAGAATCATATAACAAAACGAATGGTGCAGCTATCAGTAGCCATATTATTCAGCACAGACCCATAAGACTGGGTTTTGAATTTCCATTCCCTCCAATAACCAGCAGATGAATTTATAGACGGTCACAGTTGAAGTCCAAGGTCTGTCCTGCCCGTTGCATGCACTCACCAAAAAAAAAAAAAAAAAAAACATGGAGCACCTATCCAGATCAAGTAATAGGGATGTACAAGAAAAATAAACAGGTGGCTGCACTGCAAAACCTATTTAGTTAGATTAGTTTTCTCAAAGTAAGTATAGAAGACTACCATGGTCCAGTCTACTTAAACCAAGTACAATCAACAAACGAATTTGCTTGTGGTTGACATTGTCTTATAGCAGAGGTTACAGTGTTGTATTCCTTGTTCTGAAAGCACAGGCGAAGCCCTCTACAGGATTCTATAGGGAATGCTCTCCTCCAGTCCAAGCATGCCCACTGAAGGATTTGCATAACCTTAGCCGGTTAGCTAAGTTTAACACGAGGAGGCTGATGGAGGCAGCCCCACCACGAGGTGGAAGGCCGACATGAACCCTAGTGATTGCATGACTGTCAATGCCATTGGGCGTTGCAGCCTGCAGCAGCTTGTAAACTGTCTAATTTCTGAAAGAGCTAGGAAATAGCCTGGAGGCAGCCTGGAGGTAGGAAGTCAGGAGGTGAACCGTCATTCGTTGAAGCGAAAAATGATAGTGTAGCAGAATGTTGTACTGCCTTGCATGACTGTGGGTCCACACGTGTTTGGGTAGGCACATCCTGATTGGCCAGCCACACATATGGAATTTTCCAGTGGAAAAATGCATGGTCATGATAGGAGGAGAGTATTAATAATAGACTCCAGTAGAGGGCAGAGCCTATGTCAGTAAGGACAGCGTATTTAGACATTGTGTGGTAATTCTACTGAAAAACATGTGCAAGAGTTTTTAGCAATAAACTGTGTCCTAAGAAGGGAACTGGGGTTCAGTAGTCAGGTGATATAACAAAACAATGTTGTAACTAATTCAGAGGCAAAGCAATATTTATCTGATAGCTTTGTGTTGAATCTCCAGACTGTGAATGTGGTAGTATTATTAGGAAAGTATTTCCAGAGCACTTTATTTGGTTAAAGATCCACTGTGGCATTTACAATGCAGATGCATTGGTGTACTTGGAAATAAAATGGAAGGTTAGAATATCATTATTGGCAGTAAACCTCCTCAATTGTGTATCAAGGAATGTATAAAGGAAGGTTCATTAGGTCACTGAACTCACAGCAAAGCTGGTAGTATTCTAAATGCATGTGATCATATTAGAGCACCAGGAGTTAATGTCGCTGATTGTGAAATTTGATATGCCTCTACAAATCTGGACCTTTTTACCTCTAATTGCAAAGTCAGAAGGGTGTCACAATGACGTAATGATTCTTCCTTCTATCATAGGTTCTTTGTTGTGTATGTGAAGTCTCAAGCAAAGCAACTGCCTCTTAAAGGCAGAGTCACAATTAGCAACACCATTATCAATATAAATGAATACTAAGGACAAATCCAGTTCAACCAAGAGGTCCAGTTTCTACACATAACACATGGAAATACAGTTAATAAGTTTTGTTTTACTATATTTTTTTTGTCAATGGGAACGATGATAAAGACATTTTGGTCAGCTTGCAATATATTTACAATGTTGCTTGGGCAGCAACAAAAAGCGTCAATTATACCAAAATGGTGAGATGTCAAGCATTACTCAGACCAGCAGCTCTTGAACTATACTAATGCTGAAGCACCACTGAAAGCTAATAGCCTCCTAACTCATTTATCACAATAATCACTATAAATCCTCAGAGACTTGTTGTTGGTGTTTTATTTTTCGATGTATAATTTATTCCCAATAGCCGGGCCTGGAACATATGTTCAGTATACATTTGTTCCCATGCTGATGATGTGAGACTTGTAAATATGCAGATGTATCATCATTTACTCTAACGAAATAAATACCAGAACTATGCTTTTCAAACCTGTGTGAGTGTCCATTGTGGGTCCTTGTTGTGCTTGGTGACATAACGACATGACATCAGTCAAGGATACAGGAAGTAATGAACATTATATCACACCGACATGTTATACACTTATATACGCCACATTATTGGAATGTGATAAACTGTGTATCTGAAATACAGACAATCAGACAAATATGTCCCCATTGAAATTCTTTCAAACCACAATGTTTGATCCGACAGCCATTACAGCATAAAGTTATGCATTCTATTATATCAGGCGTTCAATCTAGAGCCCCGACTTCAAAAAAAAAAAGTTTTCCCTACAGGTTGTGCCAATGTTATATTCCTGGTTGCCATTAGAGTTAATAGTGTTGTATGCAATGCATCAAGATCAATGTTGTTGCCAATCATTGACACATCCCAGACTGTAGTACACATACAATTATTCAATCTTTTTGACATACTGAAAATGAAGGAATATTTGATCAGGACTGAAGCTGGTTAAAAGATTTAACTCAGTGAAAGTGGAAAACAACATTTATATATAATTGTATGGCAGTACGCAGACGTTTTTGTCATCAGAGCTACTTTTTTAGAGGGATGCACAAGGGTTAAGTTAGAACTGCACACTTAACTGCTGGCTGCTATTTAACCTTCTATGCAAATATGGCTTCCAAAGGGTCGTTTGCTGATAGCTAACAAAGTAAAAGCTCAGTTGCCTGTAATTCTAAAGCTACACACTACCTGACTTTTGTTGTGCGCTATCATTTTTTTCACAACCCCCTTACTTAAATGTTAATGTTATATCACCATTACACTTGGTTGGTGCACATATTTAAGCAGCTACAGTTTGTTTCTGCTCTTAGTTCTGTTAGTTCCACTGTTTTGAAGTGACTTATTGGTAATTATGCTATCTGCTGTGAGTTCACATCACACTACAACTAAGCTGACCAGTGGGCAGACCTAAGAAATACAGAAGCAAACATATAAATATTAACAATCAAAGTCACAAAGTCACACTTTGGTCCTTACACGTCATGTACAACATTGACAGTGACTCCAGTCTTTGCGTCAAGGCTGAGGTGAAGGCTTCTGTGTTGGAGGAGGAGGAGGCGCTCGGCACTAAAACAGTACAGAGCAAAGAATAAAAATGTGCAGACTATCACGTTTCACTATTCACCAATCCTCATTTCTCTATTTAGTTGTTGATTGCATGCTGTTATGCCCCAAACTACATGGATAAAACATATATTATAAAGAGCACATACCGGTCTTAGTCGACTGCTGGAGAAGTCTGGAGAATTGTGGCTGCTGCCTGCAGTGTCTGATGGGAAAACACACACTGACAGCCATTACCGTCTTAACTTACACATTTGGTTTAGGAAAAAAATGAAATAAGAAATGAAGCAGATGAAGCGACAAACACTAAGCTCTGGCTGGAATAAAGTTTGACACCACTCACCTATTGAGTTGTCTGCGAGCCTTGAGGGAAAGACCTGCTGTTTGTTCTCCACACAGCCAGGGGGAGCAGCATCAAGAGCTGAACGCCTGCCAGTGTTGGAAGGGGTTGGGATGGAAGGAGAGGGGGGAGGCATGTTTGTGGGGGGAAGAAGCTGGAGAAAAAATAAATAAATCACAGAGGCGCAACAAAGCCAATTAGAAAATAAAATATTCTGTAATTAATTGAGTTGGGCAGATGTCAGAGTGGTATAAAGCTTTTAAAGTTATATGATTTATAACTAAAAAAAAGTCATGATTTAGAGGATTATTCATGAAACCTTACAGAGTATACAGTCTCACCTCTTCCTCCTCCTTATCCTCCTCCTCCTCCCCCCTTCATCATAAACAAGCTCCACCACCAACGATGGGAAGACACCAATCCGTCCATTAAGCTCTCCCTCCCAAAACCCATCATCCACCTGTAAAACAAAACATTCATGTAGATAATTTAGTGAGATACACACAATTACAATGCAAGAAAGGAAAATATAGACGGTTTGAAATAAGAAAAATTCCAGCACCGCCTCATGAACCATCATCTATTAATTCTACAAATACTCTAAACTCAAGATCCACTTACTAGCTTTTTCAAAGATTTCATCAACATCTCATAGCCTTTATCACCAATTTAAAATTTCTCAGTCTTAATGCTTCTGTCTCATTTTGACAACTAAATTATTTTTATTATATATAATATAATATATATTATTATAGAGAAAACTCCATTCGGGTGGAGACGGTAAGGTGTTGTCCAGAGCTCTGGAAAAGCTAGTGAGTGGACATTAAGGTAACTATTGGTTTTAATTTTTTTTTGCTGTGCCAAAGCATTGGAACTGTTCAGTAGTTCACATCACATTACTATCCCTATTTTCATAACTATAATTCTACTGTAATAATTGCTGCTGTTATTATAAGTAGTCTTATTATATGAATCATTTATGTCATATACATTGAATGTGTTGTATCTCTGTTATGCTGTTCATTCTGTACACATGACATCTATTGCATTCTGTCCATCCTGGGAGAAGGATCCCTCCTCTGTCGTTCTCCCAGAGGTTTCTTCCTTTTTTCTCCCTGTTAAAGGGTTTTTTTAGGGGAGTTTTTCCTGTGCCGATGTGAGGGAAGGACAGAGGATGTCACATGTGCACAGATTGTAAAGCCCTCTGAGGCAAATTTGTAATTTGTGATTCTGGGCTATACAAAATAAACTGAATTGAATTGAATTAGTTGAGGGGTGTTGTGAATTTTGATATGAGAGCCAACATTATAAACTACTAAGGTTGGCCTAAACACTGGACTAGTGGATACCTAGTACAGCCACAGAGAGCCTTAGTACATCCTAAAAGGTTGATAAGTCCTTCTATTACTTTACAATAGAACAATGGATTGTGGGATTTAGATTTTGTTGTGTTCTATAAGTTAAGGCAACAGAAGAGTGCATTTCTCTGAGGCTTCAGGCCCCTCCTTAATACAGATAATACACACCTCTGTGTGTTGACAGTGGATCAGGTGAATTAGTGCCCCCTCCTGGAAGGAGAGCTCCTCTGCACTCTGGGCCTGGTAGGAGTACAGAGCTCTTGCTACACCTGACACAGGATTCAAGGTAAACTCGATTAGTAACACACAGCAGGGGTGACTTTGAATAGTCAGCTATTAGACCATTCATTCTGAGAAGTCTGACTCAACTGCCAATCTCACAGTTGCATCATCCAAGTCGAAATAATGTGGTTATGAAACCAAGGATCATTACATTAGGGCTATATGGAAGTGCACAATGTCTGATTTTACATAAAATGACTTTGTCTCTCCTAATAAACCCTGATATATATATATAAAACACATATGTGTTATAACTTAATAGAAACATCTGTTTGCGCCTTGCATCTCTCTCTGGTTGACTGTCCCTTCACCTGTCGTTTCCCTTCCGTCTGTGGATTTCTACGATGGGGAAATGGAATCAGGACTGAAAGTTCTATTTACAACTACAAGCAGGCTAAGAAACAGGGTCTGTCATTCTGGCTGTCTATCGATCTCTGTTCTATTTCAGTACTCTGGATGGCGCCGCACTGTACAGACACAAACACTCAGAACAGACAGCATCGTTCAGAATTCCGAAACAACAGTTGAGTAATAGTCACATGTATCCCGACCAATAATTGTGTCACGATCTTGGTTTTATTTGAGTATGTTTCTTGTATTATCTTGAAGTTCCCTGCCTCTTGTGTCTTGTGTTTATTTCACTTCCTGCCCTTGTATTAACCGCTTTTGTGATTGTCTGCTCGCCCCTGATTGAATACACCTGTGATGTATTAGTCTTGTCAGCCTTGTTCTGTTCCCTTGTGTTTCTCCAACCTATCAGCTTCAGCCCTCATGTCTGCCACCTGTGTCTTGTTGTCTGATTAGTTTCTTGTGTCTTTATAGTCCTGTCTTTTGTCTGCTAGTTGTTGGTTTGTCTGTTATGTGTGCTGTTGTCCTGCCTTGTTCTGTCTATGTTCCCGCCTTGTTCTGTCTATGTTCCTGTGGATAATCCTGGTTCCTCTTTCTCGACATTTTTTCGTGTTGGACTTTCTGTTGTTACTTTTGTCATCACCCCCATGTAAGTTTTGTTTTGGACTTTTATTTATTAAAATCCCGTTTAATTATCCCTCTGCTCCTCTCGTGTGTCTGCGTTTGGGTCCATCTCCTGTTGCCTCTTTACCACAACCCTGACAATTAACTATTATTCCATAGATACATCAAACATAAACAGAGGGGGTCAATGATCAAAAAACACATCAAAACCATGCTTCCACAAACAGAAGTCAAGGATAGGCAAGACTTGACCAATCAGATTCGACAATGTGAATTCTTAGTCGGGGCCACACCTGACAAACACACTCACATGACATCACCTTTTTATGAATCAATTCTGCATACACATAACATCCATTTAGGGAGCCAGCATATAATAGAGGAATAGGAAAAAATGCTCACATCTCACTTTCACATTGCAACTGCAGAGTTGTCCACCAAAATAGCTGACTCCGCAACATTGGCGTGGTGCCACTGTTCCTGAGGTGTATTAAATGTAAACTATTGAAATTGAAAGTATTGAAATGGAACGTGAATGATTGCATTTCACAAAAGGTTTCTACAGGCAGCCAATTTGAGCAACAGTGCATTTCACTGCTTACGGAAGAGATAGTTTAAAATATAACATGTTATGCTTACCTTATACATTCAGTGGTAAAGTAAAGAACACACATAAACGACTGACCTCTGCTCCTCGCCCTCTCTTTATTCCCAGTGGATGAGGTGGAGCTGAAAGAACTGTTTAGCTGAGTGACATCCTCTGCTGGTAGACACAGGAACTGCACATAATGTTCAGGAACATACCCCACCTGACCACACGAGTTACACACCTGGACGGAGACATCAACAAGAAGTCATAAAGACGACATACTGGAAAACATGCACCCTTTAACTCATTGAATAAAAATGAAAGAATGTCTTTTTTTTCTTAAAGTTACTGCGAGGCACTTTTAACTGGTTATGAAACAGTCTCAATCACATACTGTTGCCTCTATAAGGCCTACGTAAGTAAATGAGACCATCAGCGAGAAGATATTTATTTCTGTATAGTGACTCCTAATTCCTAATCAAAGAAAGAAGACAGGGCAGAATCTCTTGTAGAGGACAAACTACATATCTCATCAGTGTCTGTTTCAGAGATATGGGAAATCAGGTTGCTCTTTCTATCAGTGGAGGTTTAGAAGCTGACAATATGCCAAAGGGTCGGTTGGAAATTGTTCACATCCTCTGAGTTGAGAGGGAGTAAACCTCTCATCAAGAGAGGATTCATGATCGGTGTAACCAGATCAAATTGGCTGAACAGCTGTGGTGTGACAAGACCTTCTAGTCTAGGCGTTAATTCTGCTGAGAGCAGTTCTTTTAAGTAAAGCATTTGTCAGTATTCAGTTGTTGAGGTATCCACCAAAAACATCCGAGACACACCACACCCAAAACAAAAAAAAATCTTTCTGAAATTGAGTCATCAATAAATTAATTGATTTATTAAATTGGAGATTAAACAATTACTAGGAACAATGTGAAACTGTGGCACGACTGTGCGCTGCAGGTAAACTTTGATGCTCTCTAACACCTCCTCTTTCCGAAGAATGCGATGCGAGACCCCAAAAGTATAACCATAAAAAACGACATCCTGTGGTTTGTGCATATGCCTGACACTTGCACAATGAAAACATATAGGCGTATTGTGGTTTTTACACCTAACTGACAAATATGAAGCTGACTCTTGTGACCTTTTTGTAACTTTTAACCATACTATCTTAAAGTGTAATTGACTTTTGATTCATATGATTTAGCCTCATTTAGATTAATTTTGATTCAGTTCATTTAAGTTTCATTCTCTTTAAGAAGTAATGATTTAATTCCTTTTATTGAGTGTTTTGGTCTTAGATATCATTATGCTCTTTACACGTAACCTCATACTGTTTTGTTTCATTTAATGTGTTTTCCTTTCATTTTTCAATATGTAATCATATGTGCTTTTATGGTAACTGAATAGTAAAGATAAGAAAAGGCTGAAACTTTCAAAGATCTGATAATTGCCGGAGACAGCAGAGGAAACAGGTTGTGAGTGCAGATAGTGCAGATAGTGCAGATAGTGCAGATAGTGCAGATAGTGCAGGGACTAACAAAAAGCGTTAACCTGAAAATCAGGTCTGTCATAGATGTAAGACTTTGTGACCAGTTTTACCCAATGCTGTGACAATGGTTATTTGTTTTCCATATATGGACCAGGAGGTTAAAGAAGAGTGAAGAGGTTTAGATAGGAGGAGACACCAAAGAATATGGGTTCTTCTTCTTGGGGTCTTTGGGGTCTTTGGGGCTCTAGTTCCTCTTGTGGTCTTTAGGTCTTAGGGTCTTATTCAGGTTTTGAACTTTTGACATTAAGTCTTTTTTTTTTAATATATTTTACATTTTTGTTACCTCTTATCTTCTTTTTAAAAAAAAAAAAAAAAAAAAGGTTTGTATTTTGTACACTTCAACCAAAGTCCAGTCTTGCTTATCTCTGAGGGTACCTTCGTAGTCTCCTTAAGGTAAGAAAGCCCTTCCTCTGGGATAGGCTGACGGTAGTAAATGATTTGGACATACATTTGAATAACATGCCTACTACATAGCTAAGGTTAAAGTGGTGTTGTTCAGTATTATGTGATTAACTACCTTGGTTGGCTTGGATGGTTTTTGATGCTCTGTATGATTATTATGCATGATGTTGCAGTGTGATTGTAATGCTTAAGACATTAGCTGTTTTTGGTGAAGCAGTAGGGGTCGGATTGGCATCCAAATTGAGGGTGATAGGACTCGGGTCCTGAAGCTGCCCTTCATAACCAAGCGAGGTTCCCTACCACACGGGTTCCTCCTCCAGCGGTGGCCCTTTTAAACTGGGTCCATCCTGGAGTACTTCCAGTCCTCCAACACCTATTGCACACACACGTGAATCCATTGATAACTGGCTGTCAGGGAGGCCGACTTCTTAGCCTGAAAAAAGTGATACGACAGTAGCTAGTGTACTAAGTTATCATGGCTTTTGCCCCCCTAATCAGGCTAAGACGGTCTTGCCTGTTGATTTTGGGGGTTGTGTTTGTTACCCAGGTCAGAGGTCACTGAACAAGCCAGTCTCCCAGTGCCTTACCCTCACTGGGAGGGGGTATCGGCTACGCAGCTAGGCTGCACACCTTTTCACCGTGCCCGAACAGGGACCCCTGTAGGGTTAAAAGAGAGCCCGGGGACCCACAGATATAGTAACCCAGCTGTACCTTGTAAGACATGTCACTTCTTAAACCGACTATAGTAGAGTCCATTAAAGTTACCCTATAGCAACCTAGAAACAGGTCAAAAAGCATGATGTGATACAAAGAAGCTGAAGGAAGGACAGAATAAGAAAAAGGTCCAAGCATCAGAGAAGGAATGGGGCCTCGGAGGCAAGCAGGGGTTAAAATAACTAGCCCGTAGAGATAAGGTAGTCATGGCTTCTAGCGACAGTGAAGATTACAGGGCTAACAAGTTAACAAGTGATGCATGTATGGTAAAGAAAAACAATATTTATGGTCAAATGGGAGAGTACACCCCTCGACCAACAGTCAGCCAAATACATTATTTTTCAAATCATGAGACAATGAGCAGTTTGACACTTAATCCAGTACAGACTACTGAGAGCTGCGGTGCAGCAGCCAACACCCCCTCTCACTCGCTGAATACAGCAGAAAGCCTGGTTCTGCACAAACAGCAGGAGTAACAGCCATCCTCCAGCAGTACTGTTCTGTAAAAGGCAAGGTGAAAGTGATACTGACGCCTACCTACTACGTACTACCCATCTTGAGGAAACAGGGAGGTTGATAAAATTGCTCAGCAGAGGCCTTTGCTGTTAATCATACCTACTGAGTGGACATGGTTTAAGAAGAGTGAAACCTCTTACAAACTTCAGTGCAGATGTGACAGGGCCTGTTTCAAGCAGATCTATGTTAGGAAACAGGCACTTCCTTGTCTTTGCAGACAACGGCTAAAGATCAAATGGGTTGTGGGTTTTGGGCTTTCCGCATGAGAGTAGCAACTTGAAGGACAGTTGCAGCGAGAGCTAGCAGAGCTGTACCCAAGCATCAAATCCTAAACATTGATAATGGAAGACATTTAAAACTCTGAAGTAGTGAAACTTTTGGAGTCCAGAGGAAAAGTTTTTGGTGGTTAAATATGACTTTGATTCAATTCTGGAATTGTTTTGAATAAAATATTTATTTTCATTTTCTTTTTTTTTAATATTTGAGGTTTTATAGTTTTCATTTGTTTCAAATCTTTTTTTTCCAGATCCTATTTTTCAGTTTCAGACTTGTGGCCTTGATGGGGGGGACGACGACAAAAGTTCCTCGGAGTAGTTCTAGAGACTGATAATGTTCTCCAAACAGCAGAGCAGCCCACTCTGTTGCATATTAAATATTTGTGGGGTATTATCGTTTGTGATTCTCCTGACCAAAGGCATGGAAAGTCGGCAAACACTGGACGAGACAACTCCCCAGTGCAGCCGTTATCCCTCTACCTTCAATAAAATGAATACGCCCTTAACGGTCCGAAGCCAGAGGACCCTGAAGCGTATACCTTGCAGTCTCCTGCTAAAGCTGCCTTTCCTTGCCCCCGCCATATCAAAGTGCGATATGTTTATATGTCAAGTATGACAAGCCAGAAGTGACAGTCTGGTGTGGGCAGACCCATAGGTTGTGTTCGCAATGACCGATGGCTGCCGATAACAGTTTTCATGAAGACCTCCTGCAATAAAGTCGGCCTCTCAGGCTCGGCCTTTGGTTCTGCAGGGTCATGACCTGGTTGGTATATAAATAGTGTACATAGTTGTTTTGTTACTTGTTGTTTTGTTAACTGGGCTTGTGGGCCACAGTCTCTCCCCACAGCTAAACATGGAGTGGAGAGACCGCAGGGCGTATCCACGTATTCTGACAGTAGCGGGATCCTTCTCTGTACATTTACTATATGAGGTTACAATGTAACCAAACCAAACTACCTTCAGCCAGTCCTCCATGTCTCCATCCTCAATCACTTGAAGCTCCTCCCCTTCCATGATTGACAGCTCATCTGACTGGCTGGCCTACAGGAAGTAACGTGCTTTTGTCATTATGAATGCTTTAACGAATTTCCAACTGCAACACCATATATACAGGATAAAACAGTGTCCATTGCCTTTTTTTTTTTTATTCAACTGCAGTTTGTAACTTTTTACTGAAGACATTCTCAAAATACAATATTCAGTATCTTTTCTGTATTTACCAACAGGTTACACTGATTTCAGAGAAGGTCGACACTGTGGAGGATAGGCATGACCTTCTATCTTTTTACAACCTCAGATATACCTTTTCTAGTTATCCAGATAATACCTATTTACACAGATC
This sequence comes from Anoplopoma fimbria, assembly GCF_027596085.1. Taxonomy (NCBI): domain Eukaryota; kingdom Metazoa; phylum Chordata; class Actinopteri; order Perciformes; family Anoplopomatidae; genus Anoplopoma; species Anoplopoma fimbria. Next base: position 3,745,029 of record NC_072452.1, on the reverse strand, counting down.
AAACTACCGAGCAGTATTTTTAAAACTGCAGGCAGTAAGTTGGTTATGCCTTCCTCCTCTTCCACCTTGATGATTTCTCAAAATCTTCTGGCCTATTTCTTGACTTTACTTTCCCATATCATGACCACAGGTAAAAGAGACGTGTCAAGTTGACCTGTTGACATATTTGAGAATTGCGGGGTTTTGTTCATTTCAAAAGGTTTCCTTCTCTTGCAGAGCTAAACCACATCTTCACTGTACAAGCGAACATTTCATTGATCTCTACCTGATAGCTATAGACAACTCTGCAGGCTGCAGGGTAAATACAAACTCCGGATGCTGACACTGGATCCGCAAAGATGTCTCCGTTCTCATCATCGTAGTCCTCAAAGTCAGTCAGCTCCAACTCATCCTCCTATAAAGACCAAAATGAACAATTCAGTGTACATGAGTAGGCAAGATATCTCACATAATCTTCTCAACATGGTTCATCCTCCAAATGTTACCCTTCTTTGTTATTTTGGCTATTACGCACCCACAGCCCACCTCACTGAGCAATGGAATTACATTTTTTTTCAAGAAACATTATGTTTTCATCTCTTCATGACCGCCACGTGTTTTCAGACTGGATCAGTTCTTGACAGATTTGACTTTCAAAGGACATGTCTGGTGAATTTCTATATTTTTCCTACAAGTCCCATTAAGAGCATAAACCATCAATGAATGTATCCTAGTAACAAAGAGTGTGTGTGTATCAAAGCCTGATATATCATCTTCCTCTGTTCCATAGAGCTGCATTTTTGAACACATACATTGTTTGTTTTGACTTAATCCTGCATAAAACGTTGTTCTACTACTTGACTACTGAAAATAAGCCCCAACAAATGCTCTATTTCTTTCAGTTTGAGTAAAATTGGATAAAAAACCCCCACAGTTACCAGCTTTTTTTTTTAGGAAATGACTAAGTCTATGTGTGTTTGCATACTGAAAAGTCCTCAGTGGTCTTCCTCTGTTCACTGAGGCGTCTCTCTCTCTCCAGCTCCTCCTCTGCCTGGTTCATGGCGTCGTGAATCCACAACTCAATTCCTGTGACGCTGTCTGACAACAGAGCCAGACGGGCTTCTGCCTTCACCCTGCTGAGCTGAGACAGGAAGAAAACAAGACACACAGTCATCAGACAATCACACACACACACACAGATAGCTGGGTTTTGTTCTTACATTTTCAAATTGTCAAATGAGCACCTAGTCCGGCGTATCATTATATTAACTTTTTACTTTCCTTCATTTTGCTGGTGTATGTAGGAGATGGTGAATCTAATGTGAAAACACGACTAGCCATATCCAGAGCCAGTTGTTGAAAGAGTACCATCTACTGATATCTACACCTGTAGCACCTGTAGGATTTAGTGAAGTATGAAACCAAAACATCTCTGTGGCTTTTTCAAATAACTGTTTGGGAAACATCTGTTTCTCCATGGCTGATCAGACCCATACTGTAGGGAGGTTTTGTACTAAACCTACTGCAAAATACCATCAGATGTGCAAAGGCTGTTTGAGACTTGTGTAGTAGATATCTGTAAAGCACTGGAGCACAACGAAAGTGTTTTCTGTTGCTGGACTTGGAATATTGGTTGAAGAGAAGATACTTTTGGAACCGGAAACTTTCCCCCGCAAGAGGGAGGCTATATGAGGTTTACAAAACATTCAGGTATTAGTTTCAAATTTTTAACCCTGTCTCCTAAATTGTTTGTTTGCATACAACTAAACAGCATTCTCAATTACGTTCCAAGGGAAACATATTTTCTCCCTCAACAAGCTCTCACAAAAACTTATGGCAACAAACCTATGTGGTCAGGTTTATTAAGAAGAGGTTTATTTTTATAGATATATCGTACACTCCGACCTCCTCCATACATGGACTTCCACAGACTTTGAGTAAAAACATCTTAGATAGATAATTGGTATTCTTTGACAAAATGTTGCTGTGTTAATTATGAATAAAAGCTGTATATATTATTCTGATTCTGTTTTATATGCATTATCAGTTTATGATCTTTCTTCTATACATTAAAGAAGGAGGGAGATACTCAGAGACGATGGGTAACAGGACGAGGTGAAGAATAGAAGTGACTGACTTACATGTTGAATTTTTTTTTTACTTTGCCTTCCTGACACTGTCCTGCACCTCTGCTATTTTCTGCTCTACACTGAACCCCGTCTCCCCTGACAAGAGCTTCAACCGACTCTCTAACATCTGTAGAGCCTGACAGAGAAAGAAAAACAGAGAAGAACATACTTTTTTATGGCCTGCCCATAATAAATGAAACCAGTAATAATAATATAATGACGTTTAGAGAAAGCTGTATTTCCCGAAGAGAAAATCTTGACTTTCCAACTTTGAATTCAAAGTCTCACCCTCTCTCCATTGGTGACGATCTTGTAGTCTTTAGCAGCTTTTGAAGCCCATTTCTTGGCCTCCTTAACCAGCCAGCCCTCTGCTGCTGAAGCACAAACCTCCTGTAGAGCAGACACCTGCACAAAAGAGAGACAAAAATATTCTTAATTCCTAAGCTTTCCAACTCAATACAACAGCCCTTTCTTACATTTTTCAATGGCACATGTGTTGTTACACTGGACTGCATTATATATTCAAGTTATTCTATAAATGTCATTATGTTTTGGCTTGATGATGAACATTCTAATCAATTCCTTCCAATCTCTAAAAGAGTTACCCTGGAGTTCCCACACACAAACATTCGAGCACACCTTGTCATGTGGAGCTGGCTGGAAGGTGAATTCAGGGGATTTGCTGAAGACGACTGATTCTTGAAGAAACTGCAGAACGTTTCTCTCTCTGGTCACCTGACAGACAACACAGCAACCAATCAGTGTTAACCAGAAACAAACAAAGCACGTCCTCCTACCCTATCCTTTTCAAGAAGAAAGATATCCAGAATTTGTTTGGAAATGTATGTTCTGACAATATTGGAATGGTCTGTGGGTTCACCTCAAGCAACCAACAAACAGCACACAGCAGGCATAGTTTCAAATCAAACTGGATACCAAATTGCAGTGTATCACTGGAACGGGGTGGACAAAAACCCAGTGTTTTCATCTGTGCAACCCTTGTTACATCACAAAAAAGAAGACCTAGGTGTTAAAATGCTTTCCGCACTCAAATTTTGAACGGAACAACTAATGAAGTGACCCACCTCAGATTTCACTGAGTTGCTACATTAGTTAAGGCATTTTGTGTACGTGTTAAATTTTCTTATGTAAACTTTTGTTCATTTTTCTCAGATGATCCAGTAAGTCTGTCTTAGCTATCGCCCCCATTATTTTCCATGAACATTCAAAAAATGTACTACAATGCTACTATCTTCCAACTTTTCTTGCATCTCCCATTTGCTTTACATATAAACAAATTCTCTCCCGTTTTTAATTTGTTTCTCTATTTCCAGCTTTCTGCATTCCTGCTTTTTCCAAATCTGCCAATCTTGCTGTAACCCCTCTGCCCCCTACCCCGTCTTTCAAGAGACGAGGTGGGACTGTGGACAACCCCCGTCACATGTGATTAACAACAAAACGACTTGGTAGGTATAGTGAAATATTATAGAAATAAAACAAGTTTTTTTTGTTACTCAAAGTTGCTAAATTGGGTATTAGGAGCATTAATTAGCTGTAAACCACTATTTGCTGCGTAAAGATAAGGTATAATAATTTCCAGTGCATGTTCGGGCATGTTTGTGCCTGTAAGCGTACCCCACAGCCTAGCTCACGACCGCCACCCTGCACTGCGCTCGTTTGACAGTTGCAGCTGATGAAGCAGTCCCGATCGAAGGCGTTGACGCCGTAGCGTTGACGCCGTAGCGTTGTCACAATCTTGGGTTTGGTTTAGTTTCTTTCCTTCTTTATTTTGAAGTTCCCGTGTTCACTTCACTTTCTGCCCTTGTCTTTTTTCTGGCCTTTGTAATTGTCTGCCCCATCCCGATTGAATCCACCTGTGTCTAATCACCTCCACCTCCCCAGTGTATTTAAACACTGTATTCCCCTGTCTCTGTGTTGGTACGTCTGCTATGTCTGCTTCGTTCCTTCTACGTTCTGATCCCTTCTGCAAGTCTGATTTACCTGATTCTCTTTTGTGTCGTTTTGCAGTGTTTTGGCTTTTCTGTTACTACTTTTGTACTCACCTGCATTTACTTGGACACTTTCCTATAAAAATCGCTGTTGATTATCTCTCTGCATTTGGGTCCATCCCCTTTTGCCCTTTTGACCCCACGTGACAAGCGTAGCACCCAGCTTCCAGTTCTCAGGTAAACACTGATAGCTCTGTCAGCACGGTGAGCTGCGAGCTGTCGGCTAAGCTGTCAAAATGATGACAGCTGTTGAGAGGCAATAGAAATCTCCCAAGCTCCCAATCTTGTATATTGCTCCTATATGTCAAATAAGTCAAAAATGACATTTGGCTTCATATAGGGCACACACAGCGGTCTCCTGGATGAATGTCCTGTGTTTGCTTGACCCATTCATCCATCCACCACAACCTCCTCCTTAGGTGGACTACTGCAGACTATGATAAGAAGCGTATCTGTGGTACTTCAAAAACGTAATCTGGGAGAAAACAATGTAGTTTTGCAGTATGGGAACATCATTTCTAGGGGTTGAAGGATTATTCGTGTGTATAAAACTCACAAAAGGGTGGATAGATGTTGAAAAAAGAAAATCTATTGGCATAGAATCAATAACCTACAAATATGACTGTCAGCACTTGAGTTATTGAAACTGGTGGATACAGTATCCGTTATGACATGAATGCTGATTGCTGTATACAGAACACAAGCAACACTGCATGCACATATACACACATACCTTAGCCACACTTTCCCATATTGTGTTGTATAGTTTGTGTACAGTCAGACAGGTGTCCATCTCTGTCACACACAGCAGGGTAAAATGGCTTCTTAAATCTTCGTAAACATCACCGTCCACTTGCTGATGAGAGAAATGTAGTACGAAAATAAGTCAGTTTTCGATATTTCAAATTGTTTTCCCACCATTTTCAACACTCTAGCTTTAACCAAAAATTCCTGACTGGAATGTCATATCGGAGGCCCCATGGTGAAATTGCTGTTGGGCAAGTAGAGAATGCACACCAGACTATACATGGCAGACTATTTCTTCAAGCACAAGGACCAATGCTAGGCTATGTGCTGATTTTGGCTTAGTGACCACACTCAGTATTGCAGTGGCACATCGGCCCAAGAAGATATAAGATAAGATAAGATAAGATAAGATAAGATAAGATAAGATAAGATAAGATAAGATAAGATAAGATAATCCTTTATTAGTCCCGCAGCGGGGAAATTTGCAGGCTTACAGCAGCGTAGAGTAAAGTGCACACAAGAGACATAGTAAAGAAAGACAAGATAAAAATAAAAAAATGAAAAATAAAAAAACAAGTATTATAAATAAGCAATAAGAAACAGTAGAAAAGCAACAATAACTGAAATATTATATTTACAGACAGAAAAACTATTATAACTATTATTGCACAGTGTATTGTATTGCACAGGTTTTTATTGCCATGTGTCATGTATCATGTGGTCTGCTGGGAGCAGAGCTGGTTGTGCAGCCTGACAGCAGCAGGAAGGAAGGACCTGCGGTACCTCTCCTTCACACACCGGGGGTGAAGCAGCCGGTGGCTGAAGGAGCTGCACAGAGCTGCCAGGGTGTCCTGCATGGGGTGGGAGGTGTTGTTCATCAGGGATGACAGCTTGGCCATCACCCTCCTGTCTCCCACCACCTCCACCGTATCCAGTGGACACCCCAGCACACTGCTGGCCTTCCTGACAAGCTTGTTCAGTCTCTTCTTGTCGGCTGTCGAGATGAAATATATAATATAGTACTTTCCCTACACATGTGTAAAACACTGACTCCTTTTGCTGAGCTTTTCAAACCCCCGAAGTGACTGTTTGTATTATCAGAATTCCACCCATTAGGTCCAATAACATTTGTAAAGTCTGGAAAAGTTAGATCATTAAATTATTTTATAATCTTCATGTGTTCTGTGAGAGAGAAAATCAACAGGCTTGTCCCTTTCAGGCTTGGCCCGATGCGAACACTCCTAGTTCAGTCAGAAAAGACTCAAGTGGGCCTCCTTTAAAAAAAAAAAAGTCAACACTGACTTTTGCTTTAAAGACGGTACATGAACAACCGTTTCCTGAGTGAAAGTCTTGTGCTTGTTTTAATTGGATATATCAGACAACCTTTAATGCATTTTTTTTTGATGAGGATTGCGTGTGTTAATCAGATATTTAATATTTTCCTTTTTGGTTAGTTGTAGCAGAATGGTGTTGTGTCTCTGTGTATTTACTGTATTTTCTATAATATTGTTTTTATTGTCTGTAAACATTTTGGCACGATTCTCTAAAGATACCATGATCTCAACTACCATGGTTATTAAAATGTTGAATTTTTGTTTAATTGAACTGTTTTTCACTTTACATTTAGAGTGAATAGAGATAAGTCAGTTGTCTCACCTGTGACATTTTTATCCAATTTATTTGACGAGGATGGGAATGACATTTACATTTTTTCCTTTTTTAAACTTGAGACCAAGAATTTGACAAGATTCAAGATCCAAGATTATGACAGTAACTTGATTATGGCAACAGACATGTCAACCCTGTCTCATACAAAATGATCTTCCTATACAACAGGATTCTTAATTACATTTACATGGAAACCCACCTGGTTAACGTAAATTGAAACAAAACAAAAATGCATTGAAACAATTTGGTTAAATTTAGTAAAAACATAACGATTTGGCTTAAAATAAGTGTTATTGTTTGTGATTAAGATTAAGTTATGGACTTAAATTAAAACAAGCCAACTTTGACTTGGTTTCAGATGGGACATAAATCGATCTCCTGGGTGACCCTTACCTTCTCCCTAGTCGGTAGAAGATACATTTATCTAAAAAAAATGCAGTTTTGTGTATGGGAATGTCATTTTTAAGGAGACCTGGCTGGAAATGTACAGATTAAGTGAATTAAGGGTAAGTAGGCTGTGTGAGAGAAACATGTCTGGAAAAGATGTGCTCACTGTATTATCAGATACACAACTCCAACTGGTTTGTGCTTCCTTTACTGTGTGTGTGTGTGTGTGTGTGTGTGTGTGTGTGTGTGTGTGTGTGTGTGTGTGTGTGTGTGTGTGTGTGTGTGTGTGTGTGTGTGTGTGTGTGTGTGTGTGTGTGTGTGTGTGTGTGTGCGTTTTACCTCCATAATATTTGGTAAGTCATTAGTGTAGTAGTGTTGATGATGGCCGTTGACTGCTGATAACGCCAGCAGATACTCATTACGAACTTCAGTCAAGCGGTTGACGCATTCTCTCAACCTGGCACTGAGCTGTACACACATTATTCATTTATTAGTTCAAATGAAACATGCAACAAAAATCACAAACTTTAGAATGACAAGAGGAACAAATATATGAAATATAGACAACTGTAAACCACTTATAGTACTGTGCTAAACTGCATTAATGACAATTTAGAGTTTGAGCTCTCGTTGACTTTTTCTTCAACAAAATGGTGTGCAATGGTGACATAATGCCTGTGCCTACAGCTATAGCAGTTCACCAATACCCCTGCAAATAGTCTGTCACCAAGCCTCTGGCCCTCACCTACAGTATTTCCTCGTCTACAAGCAAATGTGACTTTGTGGTGTGATCGCTGCTTTACAGCTTAGTCTAAGCTGCTCTCATCGACCCAGTCGGCAGGGTTTTCAGCAAAAACTACTGATTAAACTACTGTACACTACCTGCTCAGCTCCAAACAGTATAGACAGATGAAGTCAGAGACTAGCAGGGGAACATAGTTGAGCATTTAGCAGCTAAAGAGACAGAAATGTACTCAGGAGCTAGAGGAAACCAAATGAGAAACTAAAAGGAAAAGGAATATTGGACTCACATTAATCAGGTGGACCCAATCACAACTCTGTATGCTAACATGTTAGAGGTTAAAAATGTTTGGTCAGATTGTTTTGATGGTTTTCTATCCCCCTGACAACAAGCTAGACCATAATGTATATCCTTGAAGCTAGGTGAGGGGCCCTGCAGTTCCACGGGGACCTGCTGTTGAACAATCTTGATATTGTTAACAGCCTTGTATAATATTAAAATCAAAAAGTGTGCTCATGATGATGTTGGGTGTATTTAAATAGGCAAAACGTATTGAGAAGAAACATTGCTTTAAATCAAATTAAGGAAGCAGAGGAATATTTGTCAGACTAGTTCACCTCGTATTTCCTAACAATATGTAAAACCCCTAAAGCCAATTTGTGAGTTTTGGCTATACTGTATAATATCAGGACTATGTTGAGCTGGATGTTATTACTAAAACTTTCATTTAGGGACAAACAGCACAATAAGGCGTTATCTTATTTTGTTATGTCAGTAGCTCATTTTTGTTATGTAGGGCCAAAATAACACAATGTATTATGACATAGTTCATTTCAGATTCATACCTTAGCAGAGGTCATCTTATGTAGTCCTGTTTTCAACTGGAAAATCCCATGTTCTCTCTTTCTGGCTCTAGAAGACACAGTTAAAACATACTGATTACATATAAGACGTAAATAAAATAAAAAGACAAAATACGTAAAGAGTGTTGTCACACATTATCTGAGACATTATGTGAAAGCTCTGTTCCAGTGGTGTAATTGAGGGTACACGCAGGTATAAAGGGTATACCAACCTCTTTTTCTGGTGGTTTACAGTATCTCCTTCTAGGTAACCTATAGTACTACCACCTCGTCAACGGCCACATTGCTGCTATAAACAGTTTTTTGACCTGCAAGTCACTGTATTTCCCGCAACATCGTCCTGCATATATTTCAGAATAAAAGTCTTGTGCCAACAAATCAAGATATTCTGTGCACAGAAAGATAGAGGGCATTATTTTGCAGTGCAAACCGTAAGTGTTCAGTTAAAAGCAAATAAAAATGTTTTAACCGATATAGACATAGGATGATGGTCGTATGATGTTTATATACTGTCAAAAGATCATTTTCACTGTCACTGGATGATCTAACCTGTTAACATGGGTGCCGCAATGAAAAGCAAGAGGTTCCGCAATGCACACGCAGGCAGTGTGGCCCTGGCTTCAGCCCTGAATTATAGAATTTACCGTTCATCTCTGATCTTTGATCTTTATATGAACTAATGAATGGCTTAAGATCTATAGACCTCTTGACTGTACTTTAAGAGCAGACAACTCTAGATGGCGTCAGATTTATGTCATATGCTATGTCAACATGCTCACGAGCAAATCATATTACTTCACATGCACATATTAGCTGTTATTGTACAGGCAGCCGCAAACGAGACACAAAACACAGGGAGAGGAATAGAATGGTACCTGCATGTATTCACCTTATTCTTTGTTCTGAACTATAGGGCACTTCCGCATTGCGTCATTTTGTATTCTCACTTCTTATTTAGATGGAAATGCCATTACTTTTTCTTAGTGTTGCCTCCTTATCCCCCCAAAAAAGTTTTAAAGCTCCTAAAAAAGTTATTACATCAAAAGTCAGGCGAGAAAGTAACCATTTAGAATTCCAATATGAGCAAAATAAAAATAAAGTAAAATAATCGCAATTCCTTCTAAAATGGTAGTGAGTACACACTTCACAAGGAAGTTATGGCTATTCAGAAGTAAATGTTTTGGCATAGAGCTGATTAGATCCCCACCAGTAACTGAATTTAATTCCAATAAGTGGCCAGTATCATGTTCAATGTATCACTTCATAACAAATGGCCAAGTAGACTCTCTGGTTTTCAAAGGGATTCAAGAATCATTGATTGTCATAATGCAGCACAGGGTGGCACAACAAAATTCAGCTGATGTCATTTGTAACACAACAAACACATGTCAAACCAAACAAAAGCAGTAGATTAGTTGTAGTGCATTTTTTTTTTTAAATTTGCATAATAAGGATATATATAAACAGCAGCAACCAAACCAATTAACTGGGCAGATAATATGGCCGACATCTTAAAATTTAAAACTAAACATGAGGAAAACATTATCTATTGTTACTTTAAAAGAAGTCAATGATCTTTTTTGAATGGGTTACATCATCATTGTTGTTTACCTTGTCTGTGCATCAGCAGCTTTCTCTCTGACAACATCAGCATTGTGACTGAGTTGGTGGTAGCTCTTCTTGATCCTGTGCAGCTCCTGCAGAGCATCCACCACTTCCCCCTGCACCCTCTGCAGCTGTTCCAGGCCCTTACACACACAAACAAATGCACGCAAAGCAGAAATATCCAATCAGCCATCAGTGTCCTTTCAGTGGAAATTTCAGGCTTAGTGTAGCGTTCTAATAAGCTCCTAAGTGTTGGTATGCGTCTGCAGCTCTCTCACTCTCTTAGCTCGGATGTCCTTCGCATTGCGATGACTTCTGGAGGCTTGTCCAATCAGCTGGCGGTATTCCTCTGACGCGGCAAGTCTTGATGCTGCAGACTGAGCTGTAGCATCTACCATTGACCGCCACAGACCAAACACACTCCTGAAAACACACAATAATATGGACTGACAATCGCTGATTAAGTGCACTTCAAACTTCTTTCTAAAATCTCCGTCAGTATCAGTGCACATCGAAGCACCTGGCTGTAAATATTTGTGAAAATTATAAATACCAATACTAATATATGCGATGAAGACACATGCCTGTATTATGTTCATTGTATATTCTAATGTTAATAACGACAATGCACATTTGGACATATTCCTGCTCATACTGCATACAGTATGTACTTCAGTTTGCAAACCTAATAATGTGAACCATGCATTTTCTATATTGCTTTGCACCTGCTTTTCAGACAAATCAGACATATTAAATAATGATTTTTCTAAAATGACGTCTCTTTGTTCTCTATGATAGTAGCCTGGTTACACTCTACTAAACAGACTCCAATGTACTCTACAGACCAAGAGGTGCGACTCTGACACACGTGGCTACACTGCCTGGCTTACCTTTTTTCTTGCTAGCTACAAAGGTTTACTTGGAGCTTTTGACATGTTCCTGCTCCAGGCCTTACCACATCATATTTGTCATGTAAAGTAAAGGGGCCCTGTTTGCCTTCCTATGGTCCTGACCTCGTGAGAAACGTCCTGATTTGCAGTCTTCTAGTGTAAGCAGTCAAGCCTGGTCTCCTAAAAAAAATATTTCCCATAGGCTACAAGAAAACCGCATTGTCAATTAATTTGGAGGGAAACATATTTTCTGACAGATTATTATTATTTTTTGATATATCACAAATACATTTCTGATGAATCTCCATGGTAGTCCCCACAAGGACGATGTTGAGGTGGATGGATGAATCAAACACAGGACTTTCACCAAGGAGAGCGCTTTTAGCCGTCTGTGTAAAGCCAAAATCAACGCTGTTATGTTAAACATTGCGTACATCATTTAAGACACGTAACACACATTTTATTTTAGGCCAAACCATGCTCTTGTGCTGCACTTTTGTTTTATAGAAATTCATAATGTTTGTTTAAAACTGCGACTGTGTCCATGAGAAAGTATGTTTCCCTTGAGACATAATTGCGAATACAGTTAAGTTGTATGGGAATGTGATTTTTAGGGGACAGAGTAGTCATATGTATGTAGATACATTTTTATGTATGTATGTATGTATGTATGTATGTATGTATGTATGTATGTATGTATGTATGTATGTATGTATGTATGTATGTATGTACATGACCAATAAAGCTGATAATTAGTATCATTATATATCCAAATGCCCCTTGACCAGCATTAAGGCAACATATATTGCTATGACCATCCTTTCAGAGTATTGACCTGCAACACAGATAAGTTGTGCAATGTGTTCTATTATTAGTTTTTTGCTAGCATATTAAACACAACCTTCTCTACTGTTTTTTTCTTTACTATTGCAGGGCTTCGAGAATGTCCTCCAAGGTGTCCCGATATAGGAAAACATTTGACTCAGTGCCCCAGAGTTTGTCCCCGTCTATCAGGAGTCATCATCCTGCATTATCACCCTAAAGATACATATTATATTTACATAACAACAAATTTCCATACAAACTGAAAATGACATCAAAGCCGCCAGGTACACTAGTCTAGTCGTTGGTTTTGGAAAATTAAGACATCCTCCAAAAAATGAAACAGAAAGCAGTTGATAAGAAGGCTGTGTACATTATGTGAATATATAGTTACCCAGATGTGATGGCATCTGTATTTCCTCGTTGCCAGTCTCTTTTCTGGTACTGGACTGCTAATCTCTGAAGGGCCTGAAAATGCACAGCATACCACCGGATCACAATCTCAAGAAGAACACTGAAAAATGTAACTACTGTAAAAATAGTGCCACTACGGGCTTTTTCATAAAAGGTGTTCTTTCAGCTCATGATGATGTTATGTGAAGACCTTGCTAGTTTGGCCTTGGTTATTTCATTCTGATATCTTTGTCTCTAATCTTGCATGAAGCTTTATGCATCATGTTATTTGCATAATCTGTTACTTCTTTGACTTGCTATTGTCATGATGACATGTCCATGTTTTTGCCTTAATATTATGTTAAAGATTTTTGAAGCCTCACACCATAATAAGGTCAAGTTAATATGTCCAATATTTTGATTTATACCAAAACCTTTCAGCTGTCATTTATAGCATCAGGCGTTCAACAACTGTGATCAGTAGATCTTATTTATATTTGCTGTAAAACTAAAGTTGGGTTATGCAAGTATTTATAATATAGTTGGGTACCAATTTGAAAGCAGTAGTGTGGACTCTCACACACAGTTGTGTTTTCATGACATTTAGGGACATGTACCTTTACTTACATTTATTTCCTGGAGACTTACCCAAACCAAACCAAAACCGTAACCACTACCAGCCTATTCCTAACACTTACCTTTCCCTAGCCTTAAACCAAGTCTTCACCCTAAAATATAATTATTATGTTATGGAGACATGCATGTGTCACCAAAAGGAAGGTGAGTCCCCACAATGTGAGTGTGTAATCAGATTTATGTTTAAACATAAACATATGTATGTCCCCACCATCTGGTAGGGACATACATATGTTAAACCATTGTTCAAAAAACACACCTGAGAAGGTAAGAACTTGGTACAAAAGGAGCAGCAAGAGATTGCATTTATAATATTATAATATCTCTTATCAATTGACTTAAATGGACTTGTACTTGTATAGCGTCTTTCTAGTCCTACAAAAACTCAAAGTAGCTTTCATGTAGCTTTAACACTACATGTCATCATTCACCCATTCACACCCAGTCATACACTGATGGCAGGGGCTACCATGCAAGGTCCCACCTGCACATCAAAACTCACTTTATTTATACCCATTCATACACCGCAGGCAGCCTACGTGAGCAATTTGGGGTTAAGTGTCTTGCCCAAGGACACATTGACAAGGACTTGAGGAGCCTAGAATGGACTGCTGAGTTTCAGATTGAAGGATCACCTGCCTATCACTGAGCCACAGCTCAAGGGAGAAAGTTTTGTCACGCCCAGTATTTTTTCTGGTGTTTCTCATTTTCCATGTGTTTGCTGCGCTCTGCTCCCCTGTCTGTCTCTCTGTGTCTTTGCCTGGTGTTTGTGTGGTGCTCCCTGTCATGTTTTCCTGGCTCCTGCTCAACCAGCATGCCTGCCATTTTTATCACCTCTGATGCACATCAACCCATCAGCCTCTTAAGGCTACTGAATTGTGAAATGTTTTGTTTTTCTAGCCTGACATTAAAGGGATAGTTCAGATTTTTTGATATGGTGGTTGGAGGTACTTATCCATAGTCAATGTATTACCTACAGTAGATGACGGTCGGCACACCTGTCTGTTAGAGAAACAGACAGGAGTACCAGCAAAGTGTATTTTACCCCCTAAAAGAAAAGTCCACCTAAAAGAAATCTATATCTGTCCACCAAGTAAATTCAGGACAAAAATACAAAAAATACATAATAATCCCTATCAAGGAAGGCATGTGTGTTGAAACTTAATACACACACACACACACACACACACTGTACAAACAGAATCAGAGGGGAAACAAACAACAACACAGCACACAGGCACTGATATGGGACCTCAAATCAATAAATCATGAGCATTTCCAGTAAAAACAAAGAAAAGTTCCAGTAAGAGGACTAATAGTGGACTAGAATAGTTCATGTGTACTCACCTGACCATACTCTTTCTCTATAGCTGCTCTTTGCTTACTGAAAGTCCTTGGGGAACAGGGAATAACACAACATACAGCATCAACAAACCCTCTGTCTCTCTATTAATATTTTTGCATATGGCCCCTATGTTAAGGATTTCATGCCAATATCAATATATATATATATATACAGATATCTGGTAAATATTGTACCTGATCTCCTCCAGCAGTTCAGTGTCCTGATGATGTTTGGTCTGCAATTTGCTGAGCTGCTCTGAGAAGACCAGTTTCACCTGCTGGCTCTCCTTTACACACACACACACACACACACACACACACACACACACACACACACACACACACACACACACACACACACACACACACACACACAGATATGTCTTTCTGAATAATGACTACTTTATTTTGGTACTATAAGTACATTTTGATGAGGATTCTGACTTTTAACGCAGTCAAACGCAGGCCTCGTTACACAATATTTACACACTACTCTTACTGAAAGTAACCTAATTCAAAATTTCTTCCACCACTGGCCATCAATCAAAATTGGTTATCAAACAACAGTGGCTGTCCAGTAAAAGAGAAAGTTTAGTGAATAGCTTTATCTAAAAACTCATAGCAGGTAGCCTGACACAAAGGTGACAACATGGGCTACACATCCAGGTAACTCTTGTTTCCAGAAAACTAATACATTGAAGAGTCACGTGGGAGAGGTTAAAAATGATTATGTTTTGCCCATCTTTTAAGACAAGACTTTATGAACGTCATTTTCATAAAGTCTCTAATTATTGTAGGTGAGTTTAATATTCATGTGGATGTCGATAATGATAGCCTTAGTACTGCGTTTATTTCTTTATTAGATTCGATTGGCTTTTGTCAGAGGGTACAGAAACCCCCTCACTGTTTTAACCACACCCTCGACCTTCTTCTGGCATATGGCATTGAAATAGAAAATGTAATAGTCTTTCCACAGAACTCTCTTTTATCGAATCATTACCTAATAACTTTTGAATTTTTACTACCAGAGTGTACGCTATTAGGCAAAAGTTTCTACACTAGATGTCTATCTGATAGTGCTGTAGCTGAATTTAAAGAAGCAATTTCATCAGCGTTTTATTCATTACCATTGCTCAATATAACAAAGGACTCCCACGCTAACTTCAGTCCGTACCAGATTGATCATCTTGTCGAAAGTGCTACAGGCTAACTGCGAATGACACTAGACTTTATTGGCACTCTAAAAAAGAAGATAATAAAACAAAGGAAGTTCGCTCCATGGTATAACCCTCAAACCCGCAAATTAAAGCAAACAACACGAAAACATAAAAATGACTGTAAAAAAATAAATAACAACCCCAGGGTTCTCTTCAGCACTGTAGCCAGGCTGACAGAGAGTCACAGCTCTGTTGAGCCGTGTATTCCTATAAACCTCAGTAGTAGTGACTTCATGAACTTCTTTAATGATAAGATTCTAACTATTAG
Organism: Anoplopoma fimbria; assembly: GCF_027596085.1. Classification (NCBI taxonomy): domain Eukaryota; kingdom Metazoa; phylum Chordata; class Actinopteri; order Perciformes; family Anoplopomatidae; genus Anoplopoma; species Anoplopoma fimbria. The sequence continues at coordinate 3,729,330 of NC_072452.1, read as the reverse complement.
AGACTAAATTAATAATCTACTGCCCTCAACCAGTACCGATCGATCCATAGCTGTAGAACCTGAAATATATTTAGATGGCTTTTCTCCCATCGACCTTCAACAATTGACTTTAACTATTTCTAAGTCTAAACCTTCCACCTGTCTCTTAGACCCGATTCCGACTAGGCTGTCTAAAGAAGTTTTACCTTTAGTTAGCAATTCTTTATTAGAAATTATCAAACTATCTTTACTAACAGCCCATGTACCATGGTCCTTCAAACTAGCTGTAATTAAACCTTTTCTTAAGAAACCCACTCTTGATCCAGAGGTGTTGGCTAACTATAGACCTATCTCTAACCTTCTTTTCCTCTCTAAGATCCTCGAGAAAGCAGTAGCAAATCAGCTGTGTGACTTTCTGCATAACAATAGTTTATTTGAGGATTTTCAGTCAGGATTTAGAGTGAATCATAGCACAGAGACGGCACTGGTGAAAATGACCAATGACCTTCTAATAGCTTCAGACAAAGGACTTGTCTCTGTACTTGTATTGTTAGAACTTAGTGCTGCATTCGATACCATTTACCATCAAATCCTATTACAGAGATTGGAGCATCTAATAGGCATTAAAGGAACCGCACTTAGCTGGTTTAAGTCGTATTTATCAGACCAATCTTGTATATGTAAACAATGAAACCTCGATGAAAACCAAGGTCAGTCACGGAGTTCCACAAGGGTCTGTTCTTGGACCGATTTTATTCACCTTATATATGCTTCCTTTAGGGAATATTATCAGAAAACACTCAATAAACTTTCATTGTTATGCAGATGATACCCAGTTATATCTACCGATTAAGCCAGATGAAACCAACAAGTTCTCTAAACTTCCAGCATGTCTGAAGGACATCAAAACCTGGATGACCTGCAACTTCTTGGTGTTATACTCCAACAAAACTGAAGTTATTCTACTAGGCCCAGATCACCTTCGAAATCAATTATCTAACGATATAGTTTCTCTAGATGGCATTGCTCTGGCATCTAGCACTACCGTTAAGAACCTCAGAGTTGATCAGGATCTGTCTTTTAACTCTTATATAAAACAAATTTCAAGGGCCGCCTTTTTTCACTTCCATAACATTTTGAAAATCAGGCAAATCTTGTCTCAAAGCGATGCAGAAAAGCCTATACTGCCGGGGGACTACTTAGAATACACTGAGCTCCTCTCTCATCTTCTCGCTCTCCATCTTTATTAATGAATGACCTATTTATTATTTATTTATTTATTATTATATTACTGACTTTGCTTCTTCCCAGGAGTCCTTGTGCTTTCTAGCCTTGCAGGTTTCCATGCATCGTGGTTATATCTGGACCGTGGTCGTGCCTCCTGCTGTGGCCCTGCTGACAACCACTGGTACTACCATTATTATTATTATTTTTCACATTACTATTACTATTCGCTATATCATTATTATAATTCTACTATATTCATTGCTGCTGTTATTATAAGTAGTCTTAATTTTTTCCTTTTTTAATCTGCTTACTATTCTTATTATATGAATCATTTATGTCATATACATTGAATGTGTTGTATCTCTGTTATGCTGTTCATTCTGTACACATGACATCTATTGCATTCTGTCCATCCTGGGAGAAGGATCCCTCCTCTGTCGTTCTCCCAGAGGTTTCTTCCTTTTTTCTCCCTGTTAAAGGGGTTTTTTAGGGGAGTTTTTCCTGTGCCGATGTGAGGGAAGGACAGAGGATGTCACATGTGTACAGATTGTAAAGCCCTCTGAGGCAAATTTGAAATTTGTGATCTTAAACTATATCGAATAAATTTAATTGAATTGAATGTTAGCTAATGGCTAGGTCTCATTTTTGTTTTAGATGTCTTTACATTAAATGAACAATATATCATAGATGTAAATGAGATTGGACATGTTACAAGCCTTACTAGTCTGGCTTTTGTTTAATATCTTTGAACTGACCACAACTCAATAAAAAGTAGGGATAACATGCCTTATTTATCATACAAATTATGCAATTTACCATTATTCTACCGGCATGAAATTACAATAGAGCTACACTGAGAAGAAAATATTAATGTTACTGATTCATGTCTACAACAGTGACATATTAAGCAAACAGAGAGCTTATGGTTACTTAACTTAAAGCAAGTTACTGCCCAAAGTCTTGAAGCTGTAGTTGAATTGAGCTAAATTAGCTAAGCTAAGTGAGCTAAGCTAGGCCTTAATTGGTACTTAACTTTATGATGAGCAAAAACTAAACCTACTGAAACAGGCTAGTTTACTCCATAAGAGGGCGCTCAAGGATTATTAAAGGCCATAATGCTGACCTATTGAACAGCCGTGTTGATATTTTGTCCCAATCCTAGTGAAGACGAGGTTCAGCAATGTTCAGCACTAACCACACACTAACCACTGCCTCCACAGCACTAACGTCTGGCAGAACAACACCCCTTAGCTGTGATATATACACAACATTCCAAGGCCTGTCATAAGCTATTGTTAAAAGCGTCTGTCTGGAAAAGTTTCATTTAAATGGATGTCTGTTTAGTCACTTAACCCAAAGGCGGTAACACAATGGTGATTGAGCCTGATGAAAGTAATACTTTGTACTAAGTTTATTGTACTAAATACTAAATTTGTGGTATTACAAAATAATGTCTGTGAACTTTCCCGGAAAAATGCTAAGCTGGGCACCAGCATCTCCTACTAAGCTCTACTTGAGGGGCGGACAGCAGGATAGTGAGCAGGACTCTGGTAGTTACATCATGATGCTCAAACCCAGTCAAAGTTGATGGATAATGTTTGATGTCGAATTATTTATGTGAAGATGTCGGCCACGCTATATGCCAAGATAATATTTTTTGTTGCTGCTGTCTACATTCCTTATGATGCAAATTGAAAAAAATGCAGTACAGGAATGTACTACTGTTTTTGTTTTGATGTCTGCCATGTGTTTGTTGTGAGACAAATGGGCTACAACTGAATTCTGTCATGCATCCCTGTGTTGCATAATGACAATAAATTATCCTTGGATCCTTGAATGTTATCAATATATTGTTGTCATAGAATTTTTTTTTTTAAAGTGCTCTGAGGGCTTTTTCATTGAAACACTTTGATGTAGCACCTTCCTAGCGCCCTACAGCCTTTTTGTCAGAAAAGGCGCTATGTGGTCCTTACTGTTTTCTCCATAGCTTACAAACAAAATGCAACTATGAACACAATTATGAAAAATAGCATGTTACTACGGAATTTCTGACGCAGCCCAATACTCCAGACTGAACCTCTTTGCACAATTCCATGTTTTTTATTTTTTTTTTTCCCAGTAGAAATTCACTAGAAATTCTATATCAACAAGGACTGAAATTTAAGAACAAACAATAACCCACCCATTTAATTGCAGCAGTGAGGTGTTTGAACGGTCTTTAGATCTGCAGCCTTTAGACTTCATGGCAGACCTTTGACTTAAAAAAAAACATGTGTAAGAAATGACACTAATTATCCCCTATAATTATAACGGTTGTATTAGCTGATGGTAAACGTTTGTAAGTCAAAGGTCAACCCCTTCTCATATATTCACAGTCACATCGCAAGATAATAAAAAAAAACTCTTCCATCATTTTAAATATTGAAGTTCTTTTTTCAACAAAAAAGTTTTTTGAAAATTCCTATAGTGCTGCTGGAATTGTCCATTTTTCCATTTAACCAGTAACACAAACATTTTTAAATTGCTTACTCTCCATCAAAGTCATGAATAAAAGAAAAATGACAAATGTTTCCAATCACAAATTCTAAAATGAGTTATGTTTTGCAGAGAGAGAAAATATTTGCTTTCTTGGGAGTAATAAGATAAGATAAGATAATCCTTTATTAGTCCCGCAGCGGGGAAATTTGCAGGCTTACAGCAGCGTAGAGTAAAGTGCACACAAGAGACATAGTAAAGAAAGACAAGATAAAAATAAAAAATGAAAAATAAAAAAAAACAAGTATTATAAATAATAATATTAATTATAATATAACTCCAACTACAGTGCAACATATCAGAAGTCAGTCTTAAATGCCTTAAAATTCCCATGCTTAGCTTGTACAGTACATTTATTTAGAACATGTAACAAATACCTTGAAGAGTTGGTACATGTACTATTATTGGCATTCACACAATGAGCCAAAATACATTTTCAATACTTGCAGACAGATGCTTTCACAAAAAATGCATCCACTGTCAAAAACTAAATATTCCAAATGCCATATGTTTATAAAATAGTATATACAACATAAACGTCCCTCACCTTCTCTACCTTTTGGAAGGATACTATTTAAAATGCATATATTGTTGTATAAGTATATCTTGGAAAAAGTATTAATTTTTAAAATGACTAAGTGCCAGAGGAACAGAGATTAAAGTAATGGAGTAGTAAAGACACAAAGTGTGTGTCATCAGTTAACACTCTCAACATTAATATAATTTTTATTCCCCAGTAGTCTAGGGTACCTTACCTTTCTGGGTGGTGGCTGCATAGTTTGTTGCTGATAGTGTCCCTTTTTTTGTCTCTGTTAATACATTACATTACTGCTACTTCTTCAATATTTGCACTTGCTGCATGCATGCTGTTTCTGTCTCTCTCTATCTCTCAACCTCGCTGTCTCTCTCTGCCTATCTCTCTCTGAGGTGCTGTCTTGGAGAAACTCTACAGAGGGCAGCAGAGTCCAGTGGCTACATCATTAAACTAGAGGACAATTTAGAAAGTCACAATGATGACTTGAACACAAAACACCACAGATATGTTAACATTTTCATGTTAAAATGAAACATGCCCATGAAAGAGTATCTGTTTGCTGTATCTGTTGCTTGTTTTTGTTTTGGCCACAAAGACCCCGTTAAAGCAATTTCACTCTAATCGTTTAGGGAAAACGAAGTGCAGCTGAAGCAGTACAAGGCTTCAGCTGTGTGACTTGGACAGATCAAGTGCATGTCCTCCACTGGTACAGTTTAAATAATTACTTTTTGGTACACATTTACCTCCTAGTATGGAAGCCCATTTCCGCAAGTACAAGAAAAAAGTTACATGTCATAATTTCAATTTCCCCCCAAAAATGAAATAAGATGGAAACCGAGCCTTGATAATAAAAATATTCCCTTGATAAGTCATAATAATGAGAGAAAAAGTTGATATTAGGATATAAAAATGACATCATCATTATGAGTAAGAAGGCGAAAAAGGACAAAATGATGACATGATAAGACATATTTGAAAAAATTCAAATATATCTTTTGATGTACTGCTTTTTTCCATAGAGCAATCCCAGTTGTAACTGGCACAAAATAAACAACACCAATGAGACATCTAGCCCTAGATCAGGGTACCATCTTTAGAAAAGAGTACACAACCCTTCAGTTGAAACACATTTCATTTCTGTTTGAAATATGAAAATGCACTGTCAGCTCTTCTGGCTTCAGCTACTCATGCCCACTTATAATGCACAGAGCGAGAATGCCATCGGCTGACAGTGTTTTGCTTGGCAGGAATAAAATTGCTGCTAGTCCTAACAATAGTAAAACTATAAATATGCAACAAAGTGATATTAAGTTTTAATTACTTTAGCTTTATAACATAAGGTTAATGTTAGGTTAGGTTTAGGCAAACAAACTACTTGGTTAGGTTTAGTAAAAAATCACAATTAGGGCCTCAATAAGTATGTTTGTTACGTAACTTCAACCTACGTTATGTATGTGACCTAACTTCTAGACACCTGTTTGTTTGACCGGTACATCCACCTGAACCACCTCAATATATACCTCATTGGCTGACTTCCTCCTTTGCTCCCATCATAATTACCACTAAACGTATATTTGTGTGGTAATAGAGTGCTGTAGGGTTGGCGTACTTTGGTAGTTCAACCCCGGAATTTGGCATCACACTAGTTGCCTCGACAAAAAGCCAATGGGTTTATTCCACTGGCTTTGGGATTATTGCAGAAAACAAGCTCTGTGACACAAACGGTTATGATTCTAAGATCTTTTTCACTGCTGTTACGATTAATAAAGCTTGAAAGCAATCAGCAAAAGTAAAAAGCTAAAACTAGGCAATAAACACAACGAGTATACACAACGTGTATACACAACAAGGCTACTAAGGCTGACTAGTCGGTGTGATTACATTTTGTGGTCTCATTTATCTCAACCGTGTTTTTAAGACTTTAAAGTAAAAGCTTTTTGTATCTTAAAACAAAACTTCAAAGTCTCTTAAGCTTGGGTTAACAACCGACCTTATTTCAGTCATCTAACCAAAAACCACTTAAAAAAAACCCCATTGACTAAGGAACCATAAATGCAAAAACGCTGGTTTTAGAATTATTGCAGCACTCCATACTCTTTTTTTATTTTTTGGGGAAGACAGACTCCATCAGAATGATCACTAATATTCAATTATTATCATTAGTTATTGCATACAAATCAACATATATTCTCTTCAGAGATCAGCTATAATTGTTTCCTTAAACATATTTAATTTAGTTAGGGTGAGAAGGGATTTTACCAACAAACCATCATACTGGATTAATGACAAAAATAAGTTTATTGTTGTGGCACTAAGTAAGGGTTCACAAAGTGATACACAAAAACATGAAAAGACAAGTTACATAAGAGCCCAGCAAAATGAACAAGGACATGGTCATTTGGATGAGATGGTGGTATAATCTTATAACATGGATGTGTTCAGTCTTTATACAGCTTCATTAACATTATTTATTATCATAAATTTAACTGGCCCTGCGGTGGTCTGGCGACCTGTCCAGGGTGAACCTTGCCTTCTTCCAGTCACAGCTGGGATCGGCTCCAGCACCCCTGCGACCATGACCAGGATAAGTGTTTAAAGAAAAAAAGTTCAACTGTTGTTTTTCCTCACCCATATGGAGACAAATAACAAATATTTAAATACAATGCCCAACACAATGATAAATTAATAATAAATAATATAAATAATAGTTCCAAAACAATGCATTTGCAAACATACATCATATTTCATTGTCTGCATCAATATAGTCATAACCACCCAGATTGTATATTTGTAATCCACAAAAGTAATGCTGTCATACAATATTTATCATGAATAAATCAATAACTTATGCATACATATTGAGTTATTCCTTACCTATCATTGCAGATATATTTTATTTATTAATTTACTCATTTGACTTTACATAATATCTGATTCTGCTCAGGGATTGCTATGACTGAGACGACTTTCTTTGTCTCGATTTTAAAGAACTTAAAAAATATAAATAGTTAATCCGGCCTAAAGGGTCACCAGCATTTGCTTTTGCTGTATTTGTTTTTCGTCACTCGCTAGTCATGTGACTTACTAGCCACTAGGTAGTGACTCAATTGGTCAAATTAATGTTAACCACACTCTTTTCCTAAACCTTACTTAGTGGTTTTGCTTGAAATAAGTATATTTTGAAGGTTATCTAAGTTATGGTTTGGAATAAAAATAAGTCAACCTTGACTTTTGGTTTCATCCTAGACACCAACAGTGGTCTACTTGGTGATTGTCACCATGTTTCAATCCATCCACTCAACCTCCTGCTTGTGATTAGAAATGTATTTTTGTATATCAATAACAACTATAATATGGGGGAAATATGGATACTACGAAATCTAACTGCCAATGCAGTTTCGTTGTATGGGAACATGATTTCAAGGAGACCAGGCTGTTCATTGTGATCTATCTGAACAACTGACAAAAATAATTTACATGGTAAGCACGTGCGAATCAATTGGATGTAATTTATACTGTAAAAGCTGTCAAACACTATGACTCTTTTTTAAATGGGGTCTTCCTTTACTTTGCTTGTTATGTGAGTGAAAATCCACCAAAAGAACTGTCCGTTCTTATTCCAAATGATACCTAATAAATAGTGAGAACATCTGTTCCGTAACCAGAACAAATAAAAATCCTGAAAAGAAATCAGACAAATGTAACTGAATGTAAACGAATGAGATGAGGTGAGGATTACGGAAAAAAAACATGTTTACAGGTTACTTCCTATTTTTGGGTTTTGAGGTGATTGAGCTGATAGAGCTGATCCTTTGTGCTATATCCTTCAGTTGCTCATGTAGGCTTCTTAGTGAGAAGTTCACAGGCAGCGAACAGAAGTTCATCTTTACCTGAAGGGAGAAGAACATGGACATTAATGTTACCTAACTCTGCAATCCATCAGCTCATTGTTTTGTTTTTAGTGGACATTTACAGTATGGTTCAGTCCCACCACTCTCATTGTTTAGTTAATCTTTATAATCTTTTTTAATCTATTATTTAAACATCGACAGGTTTATAGAACATGAGAGATTTGATAGATTAAATAGCCAATTGTAATGTTAAATTAACCATCACCAAATAAAATGTATTTTTTACAACACTTGAAATCATGAAGGCACTTGCAAATGACAAGGTAGTACAAAATGTAAACCATACTTTCCTGGTTTATTTTTACTTCTCATGAAATAACAAAACCAAAGAAATTAACCAAAACACTTGCCTTCCAACCACTCAAAGCGCTTTACACGTCATGCCATCATTCAATCATTGACACACATTTGTAAACTGATGGCAGGGGATACCATGCCTACCTGCCTATCAGGAGGGCATTCAGTTTAATTCACATTCATACCCATTCATACACATGTGTTGTTATATTTACAATCCTTAACCATGATCACTTACCTGACAGTTGTTAGCAATTTTTTTCAGTCCCTTCCAAATAACTTTACTCCCTGTGAAAACACTTTCGGGCAGGGATTTCAGGGCTTCATCGACAAATAGATAAGAGGTACACACCTGTCGAGAGGGCAGACATAGAGACTTCAGAATACATGAATGACCACATATCGCCTATTTAGTTGATTTGAGAGCTATTTGATACCTTGGTTATTGTGAGGCTTTATTTAAAAGGAGCAGCATTCCAGGACTTGAGTGTCTGGTACGATACATGGCTGTGGCTATCATTAGGGAAACCAGGTCACAATTTAATAAATACAAATTTGTTAAGAAATAAATCTCACTATAAGGTCAATTTAGTATCTGTTTTGGGCTTTCGGTCATATCACACAAGCACACAGCACCACCTCTTGGAACAACCAGTTCTTAAACCCAACTTGTCAAATACAGATGTTTGGTCAGTACCCCTTTAGCGTCTGCCTGAGACGCACCAGGCTTTAAAGTAACTCCAATGTAAACTCCTCCAAATCATTATTAGATGGTAAGAGCAACTGACATAGTATAAAGAGCAAGAAAGTCCACATAGGGCTGTGGGAGGGGGGGACTGATCGTTCAAACAAATACAGGACTTTCACCCAGGAGACAGTTGCTCATGTCCTGTGTGAAACAAAGTAAACGTTAACTTATTTTCCCCTACTTTTTTACTTTACTAACTTGAAAGTGCAAAATACAAGATTGGAATTTTAATTTCCTCTCAATGGCTCTCAACATGGCCACTAACATGCACTAAAAGCACACGCGGCCGGCCCGGCTATGTCAACAGAGCAAGGAGAAACTGTTTAAATTACAACATACACAGATGGAAAGCAACTTTTTACTCTGCTCTGGCAGACTTTACTCTAATATATCTTTACATAGCAAGTTGTTGTTTGCTGCTATATTAATGCTCTTGAATTTAGCACCTTTAACTAATTCCAGTTAGGTTCTTCTTTTAACACAAAGATCTTTTAAGATCTTACTGTCGTCTTATGTGGACGGTCCCTTCCAGATAAAATGTTTCCTTGTGAAAGTTAATTTATACATGTGACATTTGTTTAAGTTTTCAAAATATTTCAGATTATGTCCAAATCTGACAAGGGGGCTTTGCGCTTTGCTGCTCTGGCTGTCTGAGTAATTTACGGCAGAATATCGTCTCTCGCACTCGCTATTCATATTTGTGAATAAATGTTTTACAGTTTGATTTACGCAAACTGCTGGGCATTAGCAATCATGTGTACAGATTGTAAAGCCCTCTGAGGCAAATTTGTAATTTGTGATTCTGGGCTATACAAAATAAACTGAATTGAATTAGCATGCTTTTCAAAATACATAAAAGTGACAATTGCATGTGACAAATGAATGTTTTACAGTATAGAGACCCAACGAAATTTGCATTTGCATGCGCATGTCAATCAAGGGCGCTGGTGACCCCCCCTGTATTTCGCACAATGGTTAAGACTCCTAGTTTGCTTGAAACTTGACAATCCCACAATGCGGACAGGACAGTTTTTATCTGCTTCGAGTCACTGTGCTAAACTAAATTAAACATGTCTCATGGCCCATCCGTTTGCTGGATGCTCAGAGATTAAGATAATACATTTTTTCATCCGACTTTCTCTGGTACATTTTCTAAAATGTCAAGACAGGTAACACATATGACAAAAAGCTTAAAGTAATCACGGTAACAGTGATCAACCTCTCTATGACTCAAAAGGCTTGGGTCTAAATTTTTCCTCTACAATTCGCTTCTAGTACGCTGCAGTGACACAGAGCCATCCAAAGACCGGTAAAGCTCACCCCAAGCCAGACCTTGGTGAGGAAAAGGCAAAAGAATTCACAGCAAGCAAGTAAATAGAAGTGATTTCTGTTTTGATAACTTTGTATTCATGTCATAAATAAATACAAATGACAATTAGATAAAAGTAAGTTGCATAAAAAAAGACGTGATCCCTAAGAGAGGTTTGCACTGTACAATAATTCAACTCCCATTAATGATAATCATCTTTGTCATATACTCACACAAAAAAACACACACTACTTACGTTTTGGGGGGTGCTGACGTTGAAACACTTGCAGGTATCCTGAGCAGAAAAAAATAAAGAGATTAGGTCAAAATGTTATCAAATATTAAGTCCAGTTCATTCAACCAGCTCCCCTGTCTGAGGTGTCTTGTTTGTTTACTTCTACAATTAACAATAACACTTTTATAACTTTCTTTTTTAAAGAAGCAACTTTTAAAAAACCATAACTTCAAGACGGATGAAAGAGAAGCATTATTTGTCTCTGACACAAGAAAGGATTAGAAAAATAACACAATTACCAGCAAACTAAGCTATGCAGGAATAACTGAAATTGATTCAGATGAGATAGCAAAGCCAAGAGGAAGTGGTAAAGATGTCATGGTGCTGACATTGTGTGTGAACACTGCAGAACTGAGCAGTTTCACACACATAATACAGGGTGCAATTGCAAAGATGTCTGCATTTTTCTTTCACACACATAGGAAGAATTAGCTAACAAGCTGAAATGTTATTTTCACTAACATTCTCCTTGTGTAAAAATGACACTTTCTTGTGTTTTTGCTAATAAATTCTATTCTATTTAACCAGACATTCTATGCTACCAGCAGAATACTACTCTGCTCAACCCTCCCTTTCCAAGTGTGCTGCAGAACTACAGTAGCCTTCAGGTATCATTAAAACTAAGAAAAAGGCCCTCAATCAAGTGTTTGTTTGTTTCGTTCAGGGCTTTTATAGAACAACTTGGCAGATTCCATGAAAAGGACCCTCTCCCTATGTAGATATGAAGGGCTCATTCTAAGATTACTAAAAGTTTCAGTTGATTATACACCATGAATGAATGGTTATGAATACTATATTCCATTTCTGCTAATATATCCAATGCTACACACTGGACCTTTAAGTGAATATTTTCTCACATTCTTCATAAGCAATAAAGGAAGATGGACTACGGTTCAAAGTGAAAAGAGGCAGTGAAGACTGAGCGTAAAGTCCTCAAAGTCAGAGCAACAGAAGTTGGAAAAGGGGAAAAATGGAGAACAACATGGTAGACTTACAGTAGTATGAACCAAGCTGCAGTTCTTAGGACAGTTCTGTCAATCAAAACAAGACACAACGTTAAAGAAATCACCATCATCGTCATTTTTAGTAAAAAGATGAAGTTCCATAAGCAACAGGCTGCTTGCACATGTTTAATCACTTATCTGTTACCCACAACATTATCAGTTTTCCATTTTGCCTATATGACGTGAGTTGCTTAATGAAGTGAGAAGGATACGTGTAGCATGCCTGGAAACAATCTTTATTGTTTGTCAATGATATTACTAGGGGATCTTTTACCATCCACCTGCTGCTTTGATTGCTTTAGTCTGGATTCACCACTTAACTTATACACACACACACACACACACACACACACACACACACACACACACACACACACACACACACACACACACACACACACAAACACACAGACACTATACCAAAAAATATACACTATATGTTTATAAATACAACCTATTCTAATATATACTGCACTACTAAATAGTTTCAAATAAACATCAAGTAAAAAGTGAAATATATACGTAGATCATTAGATTTGTTCTGCGACTACAACAACTGTTAATGTAGAGAGTTGGATCATTTAAAAAGATAAAAGATTACTGAAAACATTTATAAAAAAAAGGTTTCGTTTTTTTCTTTTGAATGCGGTTGTCGAATTTATCCATGTTAACATCTGGTTACTTCAGTCTTTATAAATGAGCTGGAGATCATAATATACATTTAATGACTTTATATTAACTGGCTTGTATGGGAGGTAAGAAACATGCAATATCTGATCAGAATTACTCCAACTTACCTTCACTATATCTCCCAAAGATTTCACTTGAGTGTTGAACTCAAATGTCTTCATGCATGCAGAGGATGCCGAGATGAAGAGAGGCAGCAGCAGTAGAGGCAGCATCCTTGTAAAGGAGGTGGAGGACCCAGTCATGGCTATTAGAGTTGACGGGATGAATATAGAAGTCCTTGCTCACAATGCAAATGCCTGTATTATTATACTAATAGTTTTGACTTGACTTGTGTTTCTGGTCCAGATAAGGTTACTGTAAAGGTCCAGACAATTATTTATGCCTACAGCTGTTTTTCTAAATCTTGTCCTGAGTTCTGAGTTACTCGCCTGTACCTTCTCACGAGGCTTTGTCAAAGGATGGGCAACAGGTTTGCCGCTTTTAACATCAGGATGTGACATTTTCAAACTAATGGGAAATCCCTGCACTATTTGTCCATGGTTTCATGCTCCCACACGAGGACGTCTTTACTCAACAAGATCCTGACATGGTGGCAAGAGTGATGCAGCATGTGTGTGATGTTGCTAGCCACATATCAGTAAGATCTGACTGCATATGACTGTCGCGGCATTTCCTTCCCTCTGTGAAGACCTGACCGTCACTGAACAGAGGAAAGCCAGATATTTCCTCCTCTGCAGTTTATTGGCTGTGGATAAAACTGAACATGTGTTTTTATCCAGCCAGTTTATCCATGGCAGGGTTTCCACGTTAGCTTCACGTGTGCCTGAAGAAGAGTCAATTGTTTGTTCGCCATAACCCCCAAAACCCTGAAAGCCATGACGTGAGACCCTTATGTTAGGGAACAAATGTCAACATGGGGCTACTATGGCTCAGTGGTAGAGCGTGTCGTCCTTCAGTGAATGGCGGTTCGATCCCCGGCTCTCACTTAACCACAAAATTCCAACAGTTCCTGTTCCAGCGTTGTATGAATGGGTATGAATGTTAGTTAATCCTGATGGGCAGGTGGCACCTTGCATGGTAGCCCCTGCCATCAGTGTATGAATGAGTGTGAATGGGTGAATGATGACATGTAGTGTTAAAGAGCTTTGAGTGTTTGGAAAACTAGAAAAGCACTACACAACTAGAGTACATTTGCCAAGTCACTATTTTCTGTGGCCAAAACAATATTAGGCAAATTAAGGCCCTTTTTACAGCCACTATGTTATATTGGGTATAGCTGCAGCCCTAAGATTTAGAACAATTTATCAGAAACTTTTATTTCAGGAATTGAGCATTTCTATCCCTTGACTGTTTATGAGATGCACTCCCATTTCCAGACATATTGATAGGCACCCCACCCTTACCGCATAGGAGCAAGACACCCAGACTGAAGACACAAAACTTGTCTTTAGATATGCAGTGTCGTTTGTGGGTCTGTTGAGTCTTTGTGTCGTTTTGCATCTCTGCACAAGTTTGAATGGCTTTCCTACAAGAACTTTGAACAGTCGATTCAAACAGAGGCTCGGAGTACCAGTCAGAAATCCTCCCATGCTTATAAAACATGATTACACAGTTACAGTAGCTCTTTGAAGCAGCTTTAAAAGAATGCAAGCAGCTTCAAGAACTTGGCTGTGAAAATTGATCCTTACCCAAACACATACATTAAATATTGCTTAAATCAACTCGACCGGTAATATTGCACAAAGGAGAGGGTAAGGATGTGTAAAGGCGACCGTGGCTCAGTGGTAGAGCAGGGTCTTCAATCAGAGTATACAGGGTTCGATCCCCGGCTCCGCTAGTCCATGTCGATGTGTCCTTGGGCAAGGCTAACTAACCCCAAATTGCTCCCGCAGGCTGTTCCTGCAGTGTATGAAGGGATGTGAGTGTTAGTTAGTCCTGATGGGCAGGCGGCACCTTGTATGCTAGCCCTTTTCATCAGCGTATGAATGGGTGTTAATGGGTGAATGATGTAAAAGCGCTTTGAGTGGTCAGAAGACTAGAAAAATGCTATACAAGTACAGTCCAGTTACCAATTAAAATGTAAAGGTGTTCAATACAGTTATAATGCTACATATGATCTAAATTTGTTCTAAACTATCCTTCAATTTATTTAATGTTAATTTCATAATTACCTCTCTATAGAGTAGTTTTTATTGGCAGATTCAAATTGTTTTAATCAAGATTAACGTTATCGAACAGAATTATGTTAAAATGACCATAACCTCTTAACCTCTCATTCTTGGTGGTGGCACTTTATGTGTTAAAATGACATCATGGTTTGGTTAAAATAACTTCATTATGTAACTTCTTACTTAGCCTACGTAATTTAAAAAGCTTCTTTTTGGTTAAAATAACTATATTTTATGGATATCAGTTTAAGTAGCCGACATCATTTCAAGTAACTCAATTGCTTTTGGTTTCACAATGCACACAAAAAAAGGTCTCTGTGCTGAAACTCCCGTATTTGACCCATCCATTTACCCCAACCTCTTACTTATGCAGACTTTGATTCAAATTGATTTCTTTTGAACCTGGGAATTTGTGTGTCCACCACGAAAAAGTATCTTAATTGACGTTCTATTGACTGATTGTTTCCGTGGTGCCGGCACATCATTTTAACACACTGCATGTGGGCATTACATAAGTAATGGGACATTAAAGGGCAGCCATAGAAAGCTTTAAGATTAAGAATTCAGCAAGGTAACCAGCTCTGACCAAGGGTAAATAACTTGTGCTGTGCAGCATGAAATCTTATTTCTCTTTCAATTGTATTGACTGCATACTTTATTAAATCAACATTAGTTTGTTTGGCTGTCATCAGATACACAGCAAACAACATTAAAAGGATGATGTGATAAAATGAGTCTGTACCTGTTTTATTCATCTGGTGTACTCTCTTACTCTCCCCTTGGACTATTTACCTGCAAGAAACCAGAACCTGCTAAAACATGATTGCTCAATACTACTCGGACTATAAACAGAAACCACTAAGCTTACAATATCAAATACTTGTCCCATTGCCTCCAGAACCTTCTTTCATATGCTGATATCTGTTTATGGAGATTACATATGTAAGGATACTTAGTCCAGATTTGAGCTAAAAGTGTCTGGATGTCGTGATTATGGTTTGCCATCCTGTTACGTTACTATTATATTCTCCAGGAATAACCAATTAATGACAAATGTAACTGTAGTTAACAGTGTGGTCTCAAACTTCATAGAGAGTTCCGTTAACTAAATGAAATCCATACATGTGCAAATTTCCACTTTAACCTTTGTTCGTTGAGCTTAAAAAAAAACCAATGGAAGTCCCAAACAATATTTTTTTTTATCTCTTTTTCAATGAGGCCTATCAGTAACCTGCACACATATATCAACTCACTGAGGTTAACCTCTGCTTACACCAAACATGAAAATGCTATTACTAAATAAATACAAGAGAATGTGAGTGAGTAATAAGGCAAAATGTAATCTCTGCCCTGACATTTAGGGACAACAATAGCATGTCCTTTGTCCAAACATAAAAGAAAAAAGCATAACTGAGATGTAATGTAAGATCAAAGGATACTGATGAGCAAAATTGCATTCAGTATATAATATTTTCTATTAGCTACTTGTCACAAAAAGTCCCACTCAAGTTGTGCCAGCAAGTGTTGCTTTGTGAAAGATATGGACAGGACTAAAACACAAAAAGTTTATTTCTCAAGCTGATAATATTGCTGACCAAAACAGCACATCTTACTAATTTCCACATTGAACAGCAAAAGTAACTTTCCCCACATACTGCTTATTAGGTAACTAGACCCAGTGCTGATCCCTGCAGTCAGTGGGAGGCTCAGAAACGAGAGTGATGCAACAGATGAATAACTGCAGTGTTTTTACTTTGAAAACAAAACCACCCTGCCACATCTGAGACTTGATGTATACAGTGGGAGCTTGGTGCGGACAAGCACATAACAAAGAAAATAGAGAAAAGAAAAATAACATTTCAGATGAACACTGTCCTTATGAGATTGTGTATGAATTAAAAAACAACAGTTTGTGTTGAGGCAACCAAAAAGTTAAAGAGTAAAAAAAGACAGTAAAGACTGTGTGATGTATTGGTGTTCCTCTGGTGTACAGGTGTTATTTGCATATAACTGTGGAGTCAACATAATGGCTGATAATGTCAGGCCTTCACCCAGGACACCAAAAACCAACTTTGACTTTTTTAATACTTTTTTTTGGGTACCTGATGTACTTATTTCAACCCAAACCATGATCCAAAACCTAACCAAGGAATTTTCACAGGAACATGTTGCTTCAAAGTCATTTACACACAGGGGCATTGTTGAACAAACAACACAGAATTGCAAAATATTTTGCATCAAAACTATTCATACTCACATTGTTGCAAATTTGCAACTCTTTTTTGATAAAATGTTTGAATAGATTTGTGCAAGCTGGGACCGACTGCCAAGATCCTTTTCGACCCAGAGCTGGTTCGCGGTGGTAGAGAAGAACAGTAATAATAAGCAATGTGCTTCTGTTTGTTGCAGGGAGAGTGTGTATTTTGGAGCAATGGACATTTGTTTTCGGAATATCGGGTTGTCTGACAAATGGGCTTTCTGTCCAAAGGAACATTTTTCTATTGGCGTTTCAGAATAATGGGTTGTCGGAACACTGGCATGGACCTACAATTACCTCATAACTCACCTACTAAGCATTTGTTATTTAGTAAACACTCTCTTATGTTAACATGCCTGTGAGTCTATTTCTAATGGATTCACCTCATAAATCCTGACACATGGCTTTGTCCTGCGTGATAGTGAATGGCGCTTGGGATCATAATCAATTTCCGATTTATGTCAATTGAGAGAACACATGGTGAGTGAGGCTGAAAATGTCCTGAGGGTGGTGTCGACGTAAAAAAGGTCAGAAAGATTTCGCCTGACAATGCTCAATAAATGTTACGGCAGATATTGAAATTTCTTGCATGAGAGTGGAAATTTTGGCCCGATGTTGGTGATAGATGAGGTCAGCAAAAAAAAACAAGGTTTTCTGGGGAAAATTAGGACTCACAGCTAATTCTAAGAGATTATTTTTTAAGATACCTTATTGTTGACTAAAATGTTGATTTCAGTAACCTGAATGGTTCCCCAACAAGAAAGGTGAGGTGGGCATTATATTATTCACCAGCATGAAGTTATCACTACAATGAAGCCTATCAGTAATCTGCACACATATATCAGCTCACTGAGGTTAACCTCTGCTTACACCAAACATGACACTGCTATTACTGAATAAATACAAGAGAATGTGAGTGAGTAATAAGGCAAAATGTGATCTCTGCCCCATGATTTTGGGATGCACACTAGCATGACTTCTTCTCCAGACATAAAAGATAAACGAGGAGGAGATGATGTAAATGATTAGTACCAATTTCTTTTTTCAACAAGTTGTCCTAACATTGGTTATAATTTTACTACCTAAAAACATAGATGAATAGCTAGCAAAGATACCTGCCCACAACCGCCATAGATAAGGTAGAGACTACTTCTAAAAGTTTAATGTCTACACTTTCTTTCTACATTTATACTTCTTACATTTAAAGCAAGATATAATGTGCGAAGAAGTCTGTGTTTGGGGCTATCTACTTCAGTACTGTTACAGCTCTGGACACACAGATATAAATCGGATATAAATAATCTTGTTTGAATCCAGACATGATGTGAGTTACATGTGCAATAAACTATTAAACAAAGAATACAGCTTAAGAAAGGTTATCATCAACATTATTTTACAGACAGAAATGTTGTAAGGCAGTGATTGTGTAATTCATTATAATATGAAACACAAAATAAGTAAGCCACCCGAGGTTCCAAAGAATGAAAATTACATTTATTTCAAAATCATTCAGCAATTACAAGATCAACATAAGATCTGTCTTTGTCCTCTTCATTAATTCCCTTTCCTCCTCTCCTCTCACCGCTCATCTTCTTTCTCTCTACTCCAGGAACTCACTCCTCAGACTCCCCTCGCTGTCTGAGAAGTTGATCAGCTCCTCCACCTCATCACCCTCCTCATCCTCCTCTTCCTCCTCAACCTGCGATGTCTGCACCTCCCCCTCTCCGCCACCCTTTTCCCCAAGCTCAAGGTAGCCCTTGGCTGTTTGGTTGACTGCTCTGCCACTTTTTGTCCAACCTCCTCCTCCCTCCGCTTTGCTTTTTTTGGGCTGAACCATCAGGATGCGATCATCCAAACTGGGGGTCCCTTCAGGGCTGACTCCCTCCCCCGCTGCACGGCTGGCTCGGTCTGCACTTAGGGTGTGAGCGCTGGGATCCAGGGTGATGGTGGACTTGCTTGTGCAAAGACCCATGATTAGTGCCTTCTTGGGAGTCTTCAATGGAATGAATGTCTGATCCTGAGATTGGCTACTTCTCACAATTGTCTCGCGTGGCTTGGGTTTGTCAAATTTGTAGTCTATAACAAGAAAATGAAGCTATGAAGCAAAAATATTAATGTTCATTCATTGCTTGATTTTCAGTTCAAAGGCAGAGTCTCTTTTCACTTCAATTTTTCCGGTTGGCTGGGCCAAAAGATTCACAAACTTTTGGCAATCCTGGTGAAGATCCCTCATAAACCTTGCACCTTGATGATTGTTGAAGGTAAATCAGATGAAAAGCAAATAAATATACATTTCCCTCTTAAAGATCGCAATCACCAACGATTTTGTGATTAAAAAATGAAATCATTAAGTAAATCATTTCAGAGTCCTGAGGCACCTGGCCAGCGAAGATGCTCCCATCCACACTGTCTGGTTGAATATGTTCATCTGGTTTGAATGAGCATCCCAGACGACCTGTCGGAGACAGACTTCTCTATGCCTGCCTTCAGTCCATAGAAGGGGTTTGAGAGAATGGGTTTCACCTCCTTTGCTGTCTCAAGCTATAAATAGAGCCAAACCCATTGGGTATATCTGTTCATCCTTGGACCTCTTGGAGAATGTGGGTGGGGAAAGTGAAGGAGTACTATCTGCTCACCAACTTGTACTGAAATACTCTTGCGCTAGCTACTGATCCAGTTCATAGACTTCCACATGAAGCACGGCAGATTTGAGAGAATCTGATACATTTTTTCTGCAGACAAATTTGAGCAAAGTCTGTGTTAAGCCCTGTTGAAAATGAGCACGTGTCCATTTTCCAAACCGTGTCAATGTGGGGTTCGAGGTGCTCTGCCACAGAAGGTTTTAGCAGCCTGCAATTGTTCTCTCTGCCTCAGCTGGTCTTTTGAGGGTCCTTGACTTTGACCCGCAGATCCCTCTGTCTGTTGGTGTCAGGTCTGCAGATATATTAGTCATCAGTTGACAGATAGTCCGGTTCATTTTGGGCTGATGGGAGAGCTATCAATGGAATTCTGGTGCTGACCAACAACAATCTATGTCTGAGTCTTATGGCACGGTTTGTTTGTGTGGTGGTAGCATGCAAACTAACTATAGGATTTTATGCTAGCAGATATGCTCTACTGATGGTCGGTCAGTTCAGAAAGAGTCTTTTGATCTATATAATGTATATAACCTATTCATGCAAATCAGCGCTGGTATTTTTCCTGATTAATAGGCCAAAAGCTATTACAACAGCTGTGCTTGTACCTGATTCTGTTCATTTTGTCAGTATGTTAAGTCAAATAAAAAGTGTTTAGCCTCAGGTGGCACACTAACGTTATATGGGTCAGCAGAGAAGCTCTGATTTCTTTTTATTTGAAAAAGTTTGTTGGCCTAATAAATGGAGCAATATGGCCAAATAATAGAAGATTAAAAATACACAGTAAGGAAAAAACTTTTTTCACAGTAAAATGGAATCTTCCTTCTCAGTTCCCTGGCAGTATCCGTGCTGAAACTCTATATTGGTCAATTCATCTAAAAAAGGCAGCCATTTTAAAAGTATTTCATTGTAGTTCCACTAATTATACAACATTGTTTTCTTTGGATTGAAATGACACCACAGTCTTCTGTAATGAACCTGAATTAATAAAATTTGTCAGCAACCCTATGAACCCAATAATCACCCTACCCACCATAACAATACACAAATGACAAACATTAATAAATAGAGTCAAAATAACCCATCTTCACAAAATATCACCTAAATTAATAATCCCAATATGTTATTTCAGTGGCCTAGGAAAGTTGAATCAATAGTTGTGAACATGAGCTACTCTCTCTCAAAGCCTGAAACCAGAGTAATAAGTCTGTATAACATCTTGAGCTGCTCCATAGACAATGAATGGGATACAACAAAACATCGTTGTTTTATTTTTCTTGTACCCAAATGAGCTTTATTCTATTGTAGTGTTTTCAGTGTTCCCAAAACAGACATATAATTGGGTGAGTTATAGATTTTCTAAGGAGCAGTTCCACACTTAATGCTTGATGACATCACAATTTTGCGACTTATTTCAATGGTTTCCGGCTTGAGAGAGAATAGTTCACTTTCTATTTCACTATTGCTTAAACTTCCCTAGTCCATAGAAATGACATATTGGTATATGAATTAATCCCACATTTTCTCATTTGGGAAATAGCTGTTAATGTTCACTTTTAATTTGTGGATTTACTTAGACCATAGGAATAACATGTACCGTATTTTCCGCACTATAAGGCGCACTTAAAAGCCTTTAATTTTCTCAAAAAACGACAGTGCGCCTTATAATCCGGAGCGCCTTATATATGGATTAATTCTGGTTGTGCTTACTGACCTCGAAGCGGTTTTGTGTGGTACACGGCGCTCTGTCAACATGTTTTAGTACGACTTTGGTAAACTACAAAGCCGCACCGCTTGCAGCATTACGGCCACCGTAGTCAGGAGCGTCGCGGAGTAATACATACTGTGCTTCACCATAATATTACAGTGTGTGTGTATAAGGACCCCAAAATGGCACCGGTCAAGAGACACGCTTACGACGCGGACTTCAAACTCAAGGCTGTCAGTCACGCAGGAGAACATGGGAATAGAGCAGCTGCGAGAGAATTCAACATTAATGAATCAATGGTACGGAAGTGGAGGAAGCAAGAAGATGACCAGCGCCAAGTAAAGAAGACCACACAGAGTTTCCGAGGGAACAAAGCGAGATGGCCACAGTTAGAGGACACTGAGCAGTGGGTTACTGAGCAGAGAGCAGCAGGTAGAAGCGTCTCTACAGTCTCTATTCGACTGAAGGCAACCGCGTTAGCACGGGACATGAATATCAATGACTTTCGAGGCGTTCCTTCTTGGTGCTTTCGTTTTATGAGAAGACGTAATCTCTCCATCCGCACACGAACTACCGTCTCGCAGCAACTGCCAAAAGATTACCAAGAAAAGCTGGCCACTTTCCACGCATACTGCAAAAACAAGATCACTGAAAAGAAGATCCGGCCAGAGCACATCACCAACATGGACGAGGTTCCCCTCACCTTTGATAGTTATTGTGAATACGCTCATTAACGTTTGAACAATGTTGAGAGTTATTGTGAACACGTTTAATAAAGTTTGACTGACTGACTGTTTTGTTTCGCTTAATGCGCCTTATAGTCCGGTGCGCCTTATATATGAAAAAAGATCGAAAATAGACCATTCATTGACAGTGCGCCTTATAATCCAGTGCGCCCTATAGTGCGGAAAATACGGTATACATTTTGAAAATGGGTGTAGATCATTGTTACAACTAAAAGTGCTTCTAACTGGCTGAGTTAGGAGAAAATAAGAGATGTATCAGTCCTAACTTTAAGACTAATACTGTGGGTTTAGTGTTAGAGGCAACCAAAAAGAAAGCTGATCACAGTCAGTAATGTGATTAAGTAATGTGTTTTGTTGCCGTCAATTTACTAAGGTTCCAACTAAAATGTTCTTTAGACCTCAGTTTGTGGGCACATTAAATAATCAACAGCTGAAATGAATACATATTCAAGAGGATTTTGTGTCAATCGCTCGATTATCAAGTAATTAGTGCTATATTTAGAAATACTGCATTTGTGATGATATGAGAAAATATCACATGCTGATGATATTTAATGCCAGATCCAATAAACAGGTCAACATTTTTTAATGAAATATATCTATTAATGTTTCGACCTGAATGTAAATTGATAATGAATGAATTCCTCATGTTCCTGTGTATTGACGATCATTATGCCAATCCCTATGTTGTCTTGCTGCCCCATAATTTCCCTTTGTTTTCTACAAGCAAACAAATACAAACACTAAGGAGCCAAAACAACAAAGAAGTCAAATTAGAAATGAATCAAGGTATTGGCGCATTATTTGAAGCAGTTCGTTTTATATTCACACACAATAATCATGATAACAAATCAATCAGACAACGCACAGGCAGCTTAGTGATATCCCTGCATTGACCGGTCTTGAAATGATTACAAGACGAGACATTCAAAAAGTGGACGATGAAATGATGAATAACAAACATAGTATTAAAGCATTTTCATTTTGTTTTCTTTTAGTTGAGTTATATTATTATTTTAGGAAAGTTATAGTTCATTTGCATATTATGTAAAACTAAAATAGGAAAGAGGAAATCTGTGCCTTCTGCCCCTAGCCCCCTGATAGTGTGTGCTACTTAAAATCATGGCAAACATGAACTCAACAACAGAATCCGTAATCTATTTTGAATCAGTTCTTAAAACACATTTTTACAGAATGGCTTTTATGTGATGTCGTCGCTTTAATGTTTCGTTTCATTATTGGTTTTACTATCTTATCTTATTTTCATATACTATTTTATGTTTATCTATTTCATTTGATTTCATTTCATAATTTTATTGCTTTTCACTTGTTATTTCATTTTATTTCTTAGTTTAGTTTTATCCCATCGATTGCTTTTATTGTTTCATCTATTGTACTGTTTTATCTTTATACCTTAGCTTGTCAAAGCTTTCTTTTGTTTAATTGTCTTGCTTCTGCTGCCTTGTCTGTCGAAGCACTTTGTAAACTCTGTTTTTAAAGGTGCTATATAAATAAAGTTATTATTATTATTGTTATTATTACTATTATAACTAGTTCCCTCTATTAAATTGACAAATGCCATGTTTTGGTGTTTCGATTGGGGTCCTTATGGATTTGTATTTAAAAGGATTATTTAAAAAGCACTAAATTAAACAGAAACAGAAAACAAAGTTAAGAAGTTATGAAGAACATCCAAATTTAAAGTATATTCATTTTTTAAGTTTAGCTTGCACAGTACAAGTAGGTCCTTTAAATGTAGAATTATTTTCAAGTGAATTATTTTAAAGAAATTCAATTGTTAAGACTGATGACTCGATTGAAAACTCAGCTTTTAAAATAGTCAATCTGAAAATTGAAAAAAAAATCTTTATTTCTCAAGGCTGACTAATCTAAAGGTTAAAAGGATTTATGAGATAGCCATCGTATTGCCGTGACAAACACTTTTCCATCGGACTGTTTATGAAAGGGAAAATTCATGGTGTTCCTCAGAAAATCCACAGTTCAATCATTTCTTTCTCTTTCTGAGAATGTCTCTTTCTCACAAATAGTGATTTGACTTTTTAACTTCTTAGGTGTTTTAGTGCCCTTTTGTGTGTACCTATGAGTTTATAGGCATAGATACAGTAAATAAACTGAAATTGCAGGGAGAATTGCATTGGCATTTCAGATAATGTAAGGTAGATGTTCCATGTTTAGATCAACTAATGTTTTTCCATGTTATCTGAAACTACTGAAGTTGATATGAGCGTGAAGGAATACAGCTTATCTTCTTTCTATGAGTGTAACGGGGCAACCACAGCTACCTCTCTGCTGCACTTGCAGTAATCCAGCTGGGGGAGTTCCAGTGTCGTCATAGTGTTGAGATAAATCATTAACCCGAAAATATGATATGTGCTGCTTCTTTTATGGCGAGGAACATTGTTAGAACACATTTCAGTTTTTACAATTCTAAATATAAATTATCAGCTGTTTCAATCTTTTAACCCCAGGTTCTGATACCTACATGATACCATAGTACTCCTGAGACTGATTTGACCTTTGATCATGAGTGTGTGTTGTGCCAATTTGACTTTGTGTTTTAATTTGTATTAGGGGTACCAGCCAAGTCTCTCTCCTGGCATTTAAGATTGGTCAGTCATGGGTTTTTTTTGTCAGTTCTATTTTTTTTTTTAAATTTTTTTTAGATGTTTGACTCACAAAGGAATGCACAAAAATCTGTACAACCTACACCATGAATGACCATATGACTCACAAGAAGAACACAAACAACAACTAAAGTAGTATTATATATTTAAGACTTCATAAGACTATTTGAGACAAAAAAACTAAATCCCATAGTCCATAAACGATAATCCAACTCAAAATTCCACTAAAGGATTCCTTTTTGACTTTTGTTCCTTTGCTCATAAAAAAGAAAATAAGTTTCAATTCAATTCGTTCATGGTTGTAAAAAAAACACCATACGAAGAAAAAACAAAGAAAAGAGAAAGTCACTCAAAGAAAATATGTCAGTCAGTCCAGACAGTCCGTAAATACAGTCTGGGTTTTACTGCTGGGTTGAGGATGAATGACTGGCTTCCGTAGACAGCTGATAGTGTGAATATGGAGTGATCCGGGAGGATGTAGTTGAAAACGATTGGACGGCTGTCAGTGGCGGATAAAATGAACAGTTGAAAAGGGGTTAAACGACCTTACTGTTTTACCGCTTTTATGGGTTGCTGCTCCCACTGATCTCTCCTGCTCTCTGCTGAATGAATGTGAATGCCAGATAAGGGAAGGGAACTGAATTGTGGAGCGAGTTTGGAAGAAATCGATGAGTAGATGGGTGTGTCCAGGGGTGTGCACAGGTGATAAAATCCAGTGATGAAATCCATGTTGCTACACTCCCTCCATCATGAAAGAAGTCTGAACGAAGGATGGCTTTTCCTTTTTTTTCGTGCTCTTCTTTAACAATTGATCATATGTGGAAATATTTGTTTTATCCACACCCATATGTGAGGAAGGGAAATCAGGAAAATCCTCTTCTTTCCTCTTCTAAGATTTCAAAGATCTGTCTACGCTGTTTTCTGTCCATCTCCTCAGCTGTGGAATAGCATGGCTTAAATTGGGCCACATTAACAACACAAAGGTTTCCTCCAGTATCTTCAAGAACCACCTAAAAGTTTAGAAGTGGGACTTTCTGGGTATGGAACGTTCACCGTGGTGGAGGTTTGGCTTAACATGAATCGTCCTGTAATATTGGAGGCGAAGAGCCCACCGGTTTAGTCAGAAATTGGGCTTTTGAGTTTTAAAAACCCAGACAAGAGACGAATGGTAAGTCAAGAAGGTAAAGCGTCAACCGTCCAAGAAATAGCTCCATTACTCAAGGGCCCAGATTACAGCAAGGCATTCCTGCTCTGTGGCTGATTCATTTCTCTCTGCCTGATTCAAAGTACGGCTGCCAAAGGCGAGGGCCCGTTCTGCTCCCAGCCCAGTCTGTTGAGCCAAGACGGATCCCAAGCAGACTTCACTGGCATCAGTGTAGACGATGAAGAGGAGATTAAAGTCAGGGTGACCCAGGATTGATGGCAAAACCAGACGTTGTTTCAAGGCCTCGTAGGCTGCCTAACATGGGGAAGTACAAATAAACTTGGATCCTTTCCGTTTAAGAGCTTTGAGAGGTTCAGTCATGGGTAGGGTTGAGTCTGGGCACAAAGCGATGGTGCCATCCAACAATCCCATTCTTCATTTTTATAGGGGTGCAAGCAAGGTCTTTCTCCTTTATTTTGCATTTAAGATCACTTTTTTTTTTTTTTTTTTTTTAGGTGTTTGAGTCAAACCTCACAAAGTAATGCACAAAAATCCAAATGTACACCCTGCACATTGAATGACCATATGACCCACAAGAAGAACACTAACTATTCACTATACACTTTGGTTCTTTTAAGTCCAGGTAAGTTTATTTTCTCGAAAAAAAGGAAAATGAAATCAAGTTCAGTTCAACTTTTGAAAAACAAACAAAGTTCAATTAGTTATTGATTGTCAAAACACCAAACGAAGAAAAAAAACAAAGAAAAGAGAAAGCCACTCACGGAGTTATCAGTCAGTCCAGACAGTCAGTGAATACAGTCTGGGTTTTACTGCCGGGTTAAGGGTTAATGATCAGCTTCCGTAAACAGCTGATAGAGTGTGAATATGGAGTGATCCAGGAGGATGTAATTGAATACGATCGCAGGACGGCTGTCAGTGGCGGATAAAATGAACAGTTGAAAAGGGGTTAAACGACCTGACTGTTTGACCGCTTGTATGCACGCTGCTCTGCTATCTGCTCTCTTCTGAATGATTACAAATGCCGGATAAGGGAAAGGAATTGAATGAGTTGGAAACTAATCGTTGAGTAGATGGGTGTGTCCAGGAGTGTGCACAGGTGATAAAAACCATTGACTAATTCCCAGTAGTCACAGTGTGTGTGCTTTTTTGAGAGAGAAAGAGACAGTGAGAGAAGAAGAGAGGGTGGACTACTGCCCACATTTTTATGGGAATTATTAAAAGTAATAATTATTTGAACATCAACATGGAATGAACTATTGTAGTCCTACGGCAGCAGCCACAAAACACTATTTTGAATGTGACAACAG
The DNA here is from genome assembly GCF_027596085.1 of Anoplopoma fimbria. Lineage (NCBI taxonomy): Eukaryota > Metazoa > Chordata > Actinopteri > Perciformes > Anoplopomatidae > Anoplopoma > Anoplopoma fimbria. Next base: position 3,702,168 of record NC_072452.1, on the reverse strand, counting down.
TCAAATTCGGACCGACCAGCCTGTTTTGATTTTTAGACCGTTTCTTCATGTAACTTATGCAAGTTATGTCAAATGTAGGCTACTTTATGGCTATATATTATTTGAAACATGTCTGGTAGTTGTTCTTTATGGCCCAAGTTCTGGAGTATTAACGGCCAGGACACCCCAAAAACTACTTCCCGGTGAATGCACACACAGTCTTGCAGATAAATGTTAATATTAATCACTTACAACTAAGCCAAAAGAAACCCCAAACACATTCTGTAGAAGCAGCCTGCTCCCACACAGGTTGCAAGTTGAGGAAAAAAGACACCAGATCACTATTATTGCATTCCTTAAACAGGCCCTATTATGCTGTTTTTCAAGTGCATATTTTTTTCTCAAATTACAGTTACAACATGTTTACATGCGTTAATCCTCAAAACCCGCCTTGTTTTTTTTCATCCTGGCTGTCCTGCAGCACCTCTTCTCACCCTCAGTGGTGAGTTGTTACCAGTTTAATCTATTACTGCACTATGTAGCTAACACTAGCATTAGGCTTTAGGCCTATGCTGTGCTGTAAAACACGAGTCCTCTTTATCTAAGAAGCTAAGAATTACACTCACGTTGCCTGTAAATTAGCTACTAACAGCCGTGTCGGAACCACGCATGCTGACTACGGCGGTTCCACAAGGTTCAGTTCTGGGCCCCCTTCTCTTCTCGCTCTACACAACATCTCTGGGTTCTGTTATTCGCTCGCATGACTTCTCTTACCATTGTTATGCCGATGACACCCAGCTGGTCATTTCCCCCCGGTGACACTCAAGTGGAGGCACGCATTGCTGCGTGCTTGGCTGACATCTCCTGAAGCTCAACCTGGACAAAACCAAGCTACTGTTCCTCCCGCGGAAGGGTGTAAAAAAAAAAATATTAAACACACTAAAGGAGAGGGAAAAGTGGAAAAGCTTAATAGAGGGCCACTTTAATGCAGGGCAAAACTCAGACATCTTTTCCCAACTGTGGATCTTTTGTTTCTGACTGTCAATTAAGGGTTTGAGCAGTTCACTAAGCAGTTACAACAAGACACTATATGTAACAGTCCGTCCCAAATAACAGTTGCATTTTTTATCAATCAAATTCTGTAAATTAGCCTTGATTATGTGCTAGATGCCATATAAATGCTTAGGAAAAAAATTGGTGTTGTCTGTGTGTATATGTATATCTATTTTACTATAAATTCAATTCAATTCAATTTATTTAGTACAGCCCAAAATCACAAATTTGCCTCAGAGGGCTTTACAATCTGTACAACATACGACATCCTCTAAAAAAACGTTTGACCAGGAGAAAAAAGGGAAGAAACCTCAGGGAGAGCAACGGAGCAGGGAACCTCTCCCATGATGGACAGAAATGCAATAGATGTCATGTGTACTGAATGAATAACATAATAGAGTTACAACACATTCAATGCATATGAAAATTACAACTGCTAATAATAACAGCAGCAGTGGATAGAGTAGAATAATAATGATAAAAAAAAAGCAGTAATGGTAATAGTAATATTAATATGACTTATGAATGATAATGATGATAATGGTAATAACAGTGGGTGTCAGCAGGGCCACGGCAGGAGAAACGGCCACGGTCCAGCTGTAGCCACGATTTATGGAAACCTGCGAGGCATAAAGACTCTGAAGAAGAAGCTAAATTAATTTAATTAAGAGAGAGAAGATGAGAGAGGAGCTCAGCGTATCCTAGCCAGTCCCCCGGCAGTCTAGGCCTATAGCAGCATAACCAGGTACTAGACCAAGGCAAACCTGAGCCAGCCCTAACCATAAGTGTTATCAAAAAAGAAAGTCTTAAGCCTGCTCTTAAAAGTAGGGAACGTGTCTGCCTTCTGGACTGAAACTGGAAGTTGGTTCCACAGAAGAGGAGCTTGATAACTGAAGGCTTTGGCTTCAATCCTACTTTTTGGTACTCTAGGAACCACAAGTAACCCTGCATTAAGGGAGCGCAGTAGGGTAATATGGTACTATTAGCTCCCTATTAGCTCCCTAAAATATGATGGTGCTTGGCCAATTAGGGCTTTGTAGGTTAGGAGAAAGACTTTAAATTTGGTTCTTGATTTACAGGTAGCCAGTGCAGAAAAGCGAATACAGGATTAATATGAAAGGGAGGGTTAAAGATAGGTCTATAATCAGCAAACATCTCTGGATCAAGAGTGGGCTTCTTAAGAAGAGTTTTAATTACAGCTGCATCTTAAGACTGTAGTACATGGTCTGATACTAAAGACAGGTTGATAATATCTAGTAAAGAGGAGCTAACTAAAGGTAAAACTTTAAACAGCCTTGTCGCAATGGAGTCTAAAAGACTGGTAGAAAGTTTAGACGTAGAAATAGTTGAAGTCAATTGGTCAAAGTCGATGAGGAAAAAAGCTATCTAAATATATATCAGGGTTTACAGCTGTTGCTAAGGTAACTCTATTTGAGGATAGATCGGTACTGGTTGAGGACAGTAGATTATAAATTTTTTCTCTAATAGTTAGAATCTTATCATTAAAGAAGTTCATGAAGTCACTACTACTGAGGTTTATAGGAATACACGGCTCAACAGAGCTGTGACTCTCTGTCAGCCTGGCTACAGTGCTGAAGAGAACCCTGGGATTGTTATTTTTTTCTCTATTAATAATGAATAATAGGCTGATCTGGCATTACGGAGGGCCTTCTTATATGTTTTATGACCATCTCGCCAGACTAACAGAGAATCTTCAAAATTAGTGGAATGCCATGGCCTTTCAAGTTTTTGCGATGTTCGCTTTAATTTGTAGGTTTGAGGGTTATATCATGGAGCGAACTTCCTTTGTTATATTATCTTCTTTTTTTAAAGGAGCTATAGAGTCTCAGGTAATTCGCAGTTAGCCTGTAGCAATATTGACAAGATGACTACTCTGGGACGTAGGAGTACTCTGTTATATTGAGAAATGGTAAAGAATTAAACGCTGATGGAATCGCTTCTTTAAATTGAGCTACAGCACTATCAGCTAGACACCTAATGTAGAAATGTTTGCCTAAGGCTGTACTCTGCAGCAGTAAGTCTGATAAAAAATTACATTTTGTATTTTGATGCCATATACCAGAGCAAGATTCTGGGTGTGGTTAAAACAGTGGGTGTATTTCTGTACACTCTGACAGAAGCTAATCGAATCTTATAATGAGATAAACGCAGTACTAAGGCTATCATTATCGACATCCACATTGATATTAAAATCACCTACACTAATTACTTTATCTGTTTTAAGGACTACACTTAATTAGAACTCTGAAACTTCCGATAGGAATCCAGAATACGGAACTAGGGCTGTAATGCTTTCCAGGTCGGGTGTGAAAGTTTAAGAACAAGGCTTTCAAATGATTTATATTTAGTTTAGGCTCAGGGTTGATTAATATGCTTGGGTCAAAGATGGCCAGAGTCTCGAAAAAATGTGAGTATTCAATACAGCCTACAGTTAGCTTACTAGCTATGCCCTCCTCCTCATCCCGCAAATGCATATGCCCCGGACTCCAGCATTCCCCATGGACATCCATGCCATGACAACGCCCCCTTTGCCAGGCAGCGGCGCACAGAGCATTAGAGAGAGAATAAAAAAGACAATGTTTCTGGTTCTGCTGCATCGATTTGCTGTCCATGGTGAGTCTGACAATGTTATATACTAGACTATTTGGCCTTGTTCAGACTTCCAGCCTAAACCATACCATGATTGTATCCTGATTGATCTGAGCACGTCCGAGCAGCAAAAAGCACATGAAATGCGATCATTGCAAATCAGATCCATACCACATTTGGAGGTGGTTTGACATGCGATTCCATTTGCTTTTCTACGTATGCATCTCAGTTCGGCTCTGGACACTTAAATCAGATTTTCAAAGTGTCACTCGTCAAATCCGGAGTGACGTAAGTGCTGAGCAGAATCAATGCTGCTCCTAACAGAGCATCTTGGTGGACAACATGGAGGAGAACAACAGTCCGTGGACAGTGAAGCGCGCTTTGACTGCAATACGGAACATTGTGATGTATACCAGCCTCATCGGTTGCTGAGTTTGTCGGGTGCGACAGGGAAGTCAGCACTGCAATTTGAGAGTGGGATTAGTTCGAGGGCCAAAATGATGGAACTCCATTTCTTGTGCTTCCGTGATGGAAAGCCATGTCACCAGTGTTGCAACATAGCTACTGACATGTCGTCCCCACAACATCCCACGCAGATAGGTTGGTGAAGTCTGAACACAAAAGGCCAATCTTATCACTTGAAAATAACAAGTGTGTCTAAAAGATCTGATTTTAGAAACAAATCGGATTTGCCAGTGTAGCCTTAGTACTATTTAAAGTTTGAAGCTGGGGTCAGGACATGGCTAAATCATGGTGAGTCATCATGCCAAATTGTGGTCTACCACAGAAGCGTTTTTGGAGTGCTTTGCTAGGTGTTTGTATTTCTGTGTGTACGCGAACAGATCTGGTCAATGCAATAGCTATGTAAGATACAAAGTCACAAAACTTTACAGGTGTGTAGCTGGGATCAACATGAAGGCCCCACTATACGCCCTCTGTCCGATTTGGCGTCGCTGCTGGTGTGATCCCATCGCAAGATGGTCTCAAGTGTACATCTTGTTTGCCTAACCCATACACAAACATAAAAAAAATACAGTACCAGTCAAAAGTTTGGACACACCTTCTCATTCAATGGTTTTTCTTTATTTTTTTCTTTATTTTTTTTCTACATTGTAGATTAATATTGTAGACATCCAAACTATGAAGGAACACATATGGAATTATGTGGTAAACAAACAAATGCTCAACAAACCAGAATATGTTTTATATTTGAGATTCTTCAAAGTAGTTGAATGAGAAGGTGTGTCCAAACTTTTGACTGCTACTGTATATATTATTATTATTAAATAATTGGTGGCTTTAAGGTGAATTCTAACTAAAATCTGCTATGCGACCTGGTCCTTTAATCAGAACAAGGGCGGTTCGATCCAAAACTCCCCATTCATACACTGTTGACAGGCACCTTCCAATGGTAGCCTGTCAACAGTGAATGAATGGGTGTGAATTGGTGAATAGCAACTAGTGCTAAAGCCCTTTGAGTGGTCGGAAGACTAGAACGGCGCTATACAAGTACCAGATCATTTACCATATACCACATTATCAGGTTAGTTGTCTCCCCCTGCCTCCAGTCTTTTATGCTAAGCTAGTCTAACCACATCCTGAATCCAGCTTTGTACTGAACCTGCAAGACTAGAAAGAGCGGAAACAAGGATAAATAGTCAGTAGGCAGTATAGTGAATGTAGGGGGGTTTCGATTCTCCTGATAAGACAGATGATTTTTAACGTCTTGTGCAGCTTTAAATTGCCAACAGTGTCCATGTACTCAGCAGCAAGGCAGCAATAACAGATGTTGTCCTGCCAGTGAGAGCTCCATTTTGGCAAGTGCATTTTGTCCAGATGTGTGTACCTCTGTCCCCTATGTTTTTATGTTCATATCCATGTCTGTCCTTTCCATGCTCCCCGCTCCTTCCTCCTTCTTCCTCCTTCTCTCTCTCCTCCCTCCATCTCTCCCTGAGCTCCTGTCTTCCTGCAGGCAGATACAGAGACAAGGAGAGGTCCTCCACCACTGGTGTGGAAGAGGAGGGGTCAGGGCAGTCCAGCCAGTCTGCAGTAGAGGATCGTGGGTATCCGTCTTGCAGTGAGGAGCCCGGAAACGCAAACTTCCAGTAAGAGCCTCCTTTGAAGAGATAGACTGAGCCTGGAGACACAGTGGAGACATTTTCACAACCAACAACCTGCATGTTTTTGACTGTTTTGCAGCACTCTCAAAGTGTTTGCTTGCTTTTTCACCCACTTCGATCCTTTCTTGCATCTCATGATTCATCTTCTTTACTGTATCTGAACTATATCAAACATTTTTCACGTGGTCTGACACAAACTTTAATTTCCATTGTCATTGCTATGTTCAAAAAACTGAATATCTTTTCAAATGTGATCAGTGTAAACAAAAATGAACTGCCAGTTGCCAACTACATACCATCCTGTGGTTGCTTTCAAATTTTTCAATTATTAAACTACAGAATAATAATAAAGATGATGCACAACTTGTGTCAATTTCTCTTATATTGACACGGGTGAACTTGTTTACAAACAGTTGCTTATTTACACATACAGCAGACTCATTATCATTAATTGTCCATACTACTACATTTCCATTTAAAATATATTTTGCTATTTCACACTGAGGATCTACACTAGGCCTTTTTTTTATTAAATTCAGCATTTTATAATTCTGCTTTTGTCGGCATGCGTGTCCAGCGGCGTTATCAGCCCTACGGAGTGGACATTTGAAGTCACGGTTTGCGGCTTTGAGGAGGGCTTTGGATGTTCTGAACAAATATTGTGAAGTCCACACAGAAACTTTTAAAGAACAAAGGTATAAATGCTCCCAAGTGCGACAGAGACTTCAGTCATCCAGCAAAGATACAAGTGTAAGAACAGACAACAACGAAACCAAGGAAACAAGCGAGAGACATGTGTTAACCAAATGTATTTACACATAATGAAGTAGACTTTGATTTGTGTTAATTTTGAAGAAAATTTTAAGTGTGAGAGAGATTGAGCAAGACATGCAGCATTGTAACTAAGTCTGAAAAATAAAACTTCTAAAACTTTCCACACAATTTGTCTGTTTGAGTTTATAGAGGAAGATTTTAGAGAAAGATCTTAAGATCCAGCACTATCTTTTAATAATAAAGAGTACTATAATACTATTTTCTGTAAGCAACTTAAGCAACTAATCTACTCAACCACAATCATGATTGCTGTCCTCACCATTGTTGTCTGTGGTTATGCCACTGACACCCTCTCTGAGCAGCTGAGTCCAACTGTCTTCTTGCTTCTCTTCCTTTGCGTCTCCCATGTCCCCCCACAGAGGTCCCTGCTCTGGGTCCCAGATCAGACCCCACCTCCCTGCTGTTGTATCCTCATTCTCATCTGCTGCAGCTGAACTCAACGCCATCCTGAGGGAAGACAGGGGCTGAGGGTAACCTTCCTGCAGGGACAGATCCCTGAACAGCCAGAACTGGGAACCTGCAGCAAGACATGACCTGGAGAAGTCAGTGGGTCAGTTTGCTGATTCATTACCACAATCATAAAATTAAATTCTAGCAGTAGGTGAATGGCCAATAACAGTGCTTTGGAAAATGAATTGAGTTGTTCCAGATGGTTTCAGAGAAGCTAAAACTGGGTAGCAAACAGCTTTCAATGTGAACACTGTTTTTCTATGTATTTTCTTCTTTTTAGGGTAAGTAAAAAATATTAACTTCTAGTCTTCATTCAGTCTCCTGTGAATTTGCTCAGTAACTGTTTCATTATTCATTCATGCGTAACATTCATACTGTATTAACATAATTGGATTATACCACTGATAAAGATGATGGCATGATCTGACTGTCTCTCCAGCACAGCGTGAAGCCGAGGCAGGTCAGAAGGTAGACCCCTCCACAGCCCTCTGACTGAAGCCCCGTGACCCGATACCAAGCCCCCTCCATTGACTCGCCACATCGTCAGACCTGGAAGACGACAGAATGTGGGAGACAGCATTCACCTTCACAAACTACTTATTAATGTCTTTTTTCGAATTTGACATGCCTAACGAGTCAATTTGTGGTGTATTCAGACCTTTGAAGAAGAAAGTCTCTCCTCGGATCCTAGCCACGGCGTCAAAACTGGTGTTACAGCGATCAATGAAGGGGCTAAAGGGAGAAAAAATTCAGCAAGACTTACTTAATGAACTTCATTCCATCATTCGGAAAGATATAAACACCTTAAGTTAATACTTCAAAATTAATACTATCTTCTTTAGTCCAAATTTTGAATTTGTCAACAACATTTTTTTGATATATCCATACAATATTGTGACTAAAATGAGTTTACAGACTAAGATCTATCATGAAATCTCTTTTATTGTCACTATCTTTTGTTAATTTCACGGGCAGGTAAAGAGAAGACAAAACCATCAAGTAATCCAGATCACCTTTTTGTCATTGAACGGCTGCACATTTCCCTTTCTCTGCGCCCAAATCGTCCCGGTGACCTTTCACACTGGCAGCGCATCACCAACAGTGCAGCACCACCATTTTTTTTTTTATCATTAAACCATTTTTTATCATTGTTTGTGTCTTTTTGTGGCAGATTTTAGTACCACTTTTCTTAGCTTAAAATCAGTGCGATGGAATCTTATTTTGAAAGTAGTTTGCATAAAATTGGTCTTCACTAAAACAAGACTTAAAAGCTCACAAATTATTTTTCAACTTAACTTTTGATGACTGAAGTGGGTTTTAATGCCGGTGTTTTAATTGACTAAAAATAAAAAAGGACAGATACCGATATACGTTTGAAACTTACCCAAATGGCTGGATCGGATATCGATGACAATGGGGCGGATCTATTTAATACAATTTTTATATACTATACACATTATATCCTGGAATTTTAATTCCTGTTTTAGTTTTGGCCCAATTTGTTTCTGCATTTAAACGTTTTACACTTGAATTGAAAATCCTATTACTTTTGAAGATTTTTTTACCAAGTTACTTTTGCACGATTCATTATTCTAATAATAACAAAAAATGTATTTCATGTATATCTATGTATTTATTTGTTATATTTAGTTTTACAAAGTTAGGAGAGCAATGTTTAACTCAAGCCTTATGTTGCCTTACACAAAAAAATATTGATTCCATTCACTCCCACGCAGTGAGGCATACATCTTATTATTAATGAAACACTGGCAACGGATCGGTACTTGCTATCGGGGACTGAAAGAGTTGGATCCATGCATTCCTATACAGTATGGCTATAAGTTGAAAATATCTCTTAATCTATTTTATCTTGTAAGTCATACCCATATCTATGATGATGGTGCAGCTGGGGCTCTAGGGCAAGGCGAGGAGCATCAGTGGCCAGCAGCTGGTTCCTTTGACCTAAATCCAAAAAATCAATTTACATATATTGGCAATGAAGTAGCTTTACAGTAAACGATAAACAAACGATAATTATTTCATGATTTCTCCAAATATAGACTTACATCTGTAGCTCAGCATATTTTATTCTTTTGATAAATCAAAGTACACAATTTAATAAAATATCAATGAAATCACTAGGTTGTAAAGCTGTAAAATGCACCAATAGCCGAATGCAGAGTTTCCCTTGCACCATTCATGTGAGTGAACCCGAGAACAAGGCAAGACCAAGGGCTGGGATGAGGGTTTAAAGGAAAGGCTTGTGTACGCACTCTTTGGGCCCAGCGTTACGGAAGATAGCAAAAATCTCCCGGTATATTCATCTGAATTCTATACTCAGAAGTTGAACTTTTTTCGCTTCATGCTGAAATACTTTCATAGGAATGAATCGGGGCCCTATATCCACTTCTCTTTATACATCCTTGCTTTAATCAGAAATAAAGCAAAGACACAATTGCTGATTATATGGTTTACAATACTGTTGACAATCACAGACACGCTATTGGTTCCTATATAAATGTTCCTATATAAACAGAGATTTAGAAGGACCTTTGCTTTGGTCAAAATTACAAATTTGCCTCAGAGGGCTTTACAATCTGTGCACATGTGACATCCTCTGTCCTTCCCTCACATCGGCACAGGAAAAACTCCCCTAAAAAACCCTTTAACAGGGAGAAAAAAGGAAGAAACCTCTGGGAGAACGACAGAGGAGGGATCCTTCTCCCAGGATGGACAGAATGCAATAGATGTCATGTGTACAGAATGAACAGCATAACAGAGATACAACACATTCAATGTATATGACACAAATTATTCATATAATCACAGTAGTAAGCAGAACTAGAAAATTTCGCAAGAAATTTTGACTGTGTGGCTGCTACTGCCCCAAGACGTTGCACATATTAACAGTTCTGAGACAGCTGTATCAATGGGGTTCATTTAGGGTAAGTTTGTTCATTTGAAGTCCAATCGCATAAATAATATTATCAACAGAGAGAAAAGACTCTGCCGAACGCGTTGATGAAATTTTATGTTGATATATTTTATGTGTGTGTGTGTGTGTGTGGTAGAAGCCAGTCACAACAGATATGAATTATAGCAACGAGCGGCACATTATCAACCCACAGTGCATTCAATTCCTTAAAATCACACGAAACAATCTTAAATGTCATTTTGTATAGTTCAACCTCAAAAATACAAATCTATGAGCCTGAACTATACACAGTTGAACTAATACTCAGTTAATGAAAAGGAGAGGTTAAAAGAACTGGAAGAACAGTATTTAAACAAAAGCCATAAAACAACGAGCACATAACACTTCTCCTGTCAGAAGAGTCCAATCGGATTCGTTGTGCTGTCCGTTTCCCCCCAGCAACGGCAGATTCATTGGGTAAAAGGTTCATCCAGTCAGAGTAAACTTCAATTTTGAATAAAAACTACTGCTTTCAATGATGGGGCGAAATACACACACACACACACACACACACACACACACACACACACACACACACACACACACACACACACACACACACACACACACACACACACACACACACACAGATATTAAGACTCGGCCTTAAGTCTAGGCCTCTCGCAGCATGTCTAGGGGCTGGACCATGCTGAACCTGAACCAGCCCTAACTATAAGCGCTATCAAAAAGGAAGGTCTTAAGCCTGCTCTTAAAAGTGTTGGGTGTGTCTGCCCCCCGGACTGAAACTGGAACCTGGTTCCACAGAAGAGGAGCCTGATAACTTTGATCCTACTTTTATATACTCTAGGAACCACAAGTAACCCTGCATTGAGGGAGCGCAGCTCTCTAGTTGGGAAATATGGAACTATAAGTTCCTTAAGATAAGACGGTGCCTGGCCAGTTAGAGCTTTGTAGGTGAGGAGAAGGATTTTAAATTCTATTCTTGATTTAACAGGGAGCCAGTGCAGAGAAGCTAATACTGGAGTAATATGATCTCTTTTCTTAGTTTTTGTTAGAACACGTGCTGCAGCATTCTGGATCAACTGTAAAGATCTAAGAGACCTATTAGAGCAGCCTGATAATAAGGAGTTACAGTAATCTAGTCTAGAGGTAACAAATGCATGAACTTGTTTTTTTTCTATACTGTTAAATCCAAAATACTTGGCAGAAACCATCTGATTTGTCTACTGATTATCAATGGCCACCAGAATCAGTTCTTATCTGTTCATAACAATAAAAAAGTTTAGCCAAATAAGGAGCTTCTTTTCCCATCTTTAATCAAGAGTGTGGTCCTTTAATCTGATTTAACTTCAGAATTTGTAATGCTCTTCCTCCAAACCCTGTCCTCAAACTCAAATAGACCCTGCTTGTGTTTCGATTTCTGTTCAAACTGTATGCTTGCACTCAGATATATTATTGCTTACAAAAAGATGACCTGCTCTTGGACTGTCAAATTCCCCAACCAAGAGAATGCCAGGTGTAGTGTTGACAAATAAAATGATCCTTGCCTCGTTTCGGGGTCGGAGAACCACCAAGAAATGGCAATGTCTGTCTGAACTTACTCAATAACAGATCCAACTGTATACATTTTGTGACATGTGTGTTTCTCCAATGTTACCTATCCCAGCTTTAATTCATAATAATGAAATCATTACGTCTTCTTTCTCTGACGATGTTGTAATTCTTGCAATATATGCCTACTCACATGCCTACGATGACCAGGATTAATTATCATGTGACCAACATTTATGTTTACACCCTAAATTGTCATAGTTGAAATTTCGACTTTTTAAACACAGCTGTAGAAAAGGTACATCTTTGCTGGGGAAAAAAGCCTTACCGTAGAGCTGGGTGATGTGTTCCAGATCATGAGGTCCCAGGTGGTAGTGGAGAGGGTCTCCTGCAGGACCCTGATAGTACGGCCTCATCACTGAGTGGCGAGATGAGGAGTGGGCAAGGCCCATTGTATGGCCAAACTCATGGACCAGCACTGTGAATAGGTCAGTGCCCTCAGATGCTGGGGAGGAAGAAGAAGGGAGGACAAAAAGACTGATAAAGAGAACATTGACCACATTCAAATGTGAAGCTGTGTTTAGTTTTAATATCCATCTTTCACTTTTGGTTGGGGGTGATTTTGATGAGGGGCAATGTCTGATTTTGCCAGATGCCTTGCAAGCAGCTACTAAATAATGTAATGTTCATTACACACCAAAAGATAGAGCTGTTGGAGAGAACAAACAACATATTGAAAGTGTTGAGTTTGTTCGAAATTTTGCTGCAAGGGCGCCAAATGTAAAGTTTGGCCTCAGGGTACCACTACCAAACAGGATGAAGTCACCTAAATGTACTGTGTAGATGTCATGGCAGCTGGTCTTTTACATCATTTAGTATTAATAATGTTAAAGATGCAGAAGTTTTCTTAACATTGTTCCACCTGGCTGTCTGAAGGTCCACTCCTCCTCTGCATCCAGATGAACTCCTCCTGCCCGGGCAGTGTCTGATGGGAAGAAAGCATGGCCAATTGCTCCGCCTGCCCCATCAAAGGGATAGCCATCACCGTGGTAACCATGTAGGAAGTCTACCTGTAGGTCAGCTGCCTCTGGGCTTCCCACCTGAAAAGAGCAGACAATAGAAGGATGCCTGACAGTTATCCAGACTCTGTTGGAGTCCCCCTGTAGGGGACTAATATTGACCATTTTTCCCATATATCAATGATGCCGCATCAGTCAAATGTACTAACCTCGTGGAACTCCAAGGGGGTTGGCTCCGCCCACACTCTTAAAGCATAAAAGACCAATGAGCGGATTGTTTCCCGGGATAGATGGGAAGAGGAGGGGTATGAACGCAACCTAAGAATGTAACAGTGTGAGTTTGTGTGTGTAAGAAAAAGACAGAGGGAAATACCATACCAAGTTAAAGATGACCTAAAGCAAATAAATGTGCGTCTGGTATCACTTTTAAGGTACTGGTTATGGAACTGTATTCTCATTTTTTTAACAATACACAGCCCTAACATGAAAGTAAGATGACCGTTCTAATTGAAACTAGAAAATTCACAAGTTTGTTCCAGTTTACCAGATCATAATCTGGTGTAGATTACAAATGAATCTCATCCAACCTCCAGTTAATTCTTGCGTTTCCACATGGAGATGGCTCTTCTTCTTCTTCTTCTTCTCATGTTGCTCCCTTCTTGTTTGGCCGGTGATTTGGATGGGTTGTCCTGGTCAGGTAGTGAGCAGCGTGGACTCTTCATCAAAGCCATTGTCTCCTCGTCTGCATACACCAAGCACATATAGATATATATAGATAATCACATATAGATTCAAGAAGGAGTAGCCTGAACAGTTGCACATGATCTTAAAAGCAAAGCCTACAGCTTTTCACAGCCACTGTCTGTAACCCTTACCTACAACCCCAGTGTCTTTGAGGCCTGCAAACTTCTGCATGGCCCTGACGGCGTTAGTGACAGCTGTCCAGGCCTGCAGCTGGCCAGTGGAGGGGTCTGATGGTGGGAGGTAGCCATACTTCATCAACCAATCCTATGAGTAGAGAAAATGAGGAAGTCATATCATTTACGGTGTCTTCTAGTAAAGCGAAGGAAACATACTTGGAAAGATTCTACGAACTGTTCACAGCAAACACAAAATGATCATACCGAACCCATGTCAACTTAAAGCACTTGACTAAGGTACACTGGTTGCCGGTGTAATCAACTAATGTAATCAAGGCAGCCATTATATTTCCTTTTAAATTATTTGTCAAAGCAACAAAGTAGTACGTTGATGTATTTGTGGTAAAACAGGGTTGCATGTGTATTTCCCTATTGTGTCTGAAGATAAAAGTTTGGTCTCATCCAAAGTTCCCCTCCCTCAAATTTCAAAATATATGAATCCAACTAACCAAATAAATGATTGTGGTCTTAATTGCATATTGGGATTTGCATCAATCCATTTGTTGTTAGCATGCAATCTTGGAATGCATGCTTTTTACATTGTTGTCTTCACATGGACCCATTGTGTTTGACGATTGATGGCTCCGCTTGTTGATATAATTGGGATGGACTAAATAATAGAAAACACCTCTCTGTATAATGCTGTACAGTTCAACAGCACTGCAAACTGCAGCTTCCAAAACTTACATTTGATTCACCTCTCTAAAACTGTTAAACAAGAACTAAACATTATAACCTTCATGGAGGAAGGATTTAATGCAAAAACTGTTGTATAGACTTCTTTTCTGTTAGTTGGTTGAACATCATGAAATATCTTTGTGGGCGAAGTGAAGGAGTCAAGGCAGAATAATCCTATAAAAATGTTAATTTACACTGGCTAGCAAGTATTGTTGGCTGTTTTTTCAACGCCGGCTGAAGATAATACAAGTTTTTCTTTCTTAAGATAAGCTGGGCTACGTATTTGCATTATTTTCTCTTCATCTCTCTTAATAGATTAGCTTTCCGCCTAAGCAGTGCAGCAGCCAAGACGGCTAAGGTTCACAAAAGGCTAAGTTAACCTATAAGCAACATTTTCACTCCATCTCTGAAATCGTAGCGAGATATCGAGAATCACAGTTTGTCATCTCAAAGCTATTCAATAAAATTTTAAGTTGGATTCATAGACTTTTGTCACCCAACAACACAGCAAGATCACTTTTTGGAGGTGTAACTTTAGCCTATAACTCTGAGGCGATTCCTTTTAGCCTCCATTGATTGAGAACATTTCTTCAGAAATATGAGTAGTGAATGCGAGCAAGGGTTGTCTGTCATTAATAACACAGCCAGCTAGAGCTGTGGTTGCACGAAGAGTCTTCACTTCTGTTTGTGGACCTGAACAGCCAAATTTGATCCAAAGCTTTTTCTTGAGAACCTGGATTAAAGCAGGACGTTGTCTCTCCTCTTCTTGGATACCAGGGCAGCGAAGAGAAGAAACTTAGCCAAGGTTTGTGTGTCGGATTCCAAGATGTGTATGTGTGCGGCGGGTTAGAAATAGGCATGTGTGCTGTGTGGATTCTGTTGCAGGGCATAGTTTCCGTGCAGCCTTATTGTTAACGATAATAACCTTGTTGATGTGTGTGCAAAGTGTGCTCGGTGTGTTAGTTAATTGCCTTGGTATTGAGTATATAACATGAGTATACAACTGATTTGTGCATGTATATAAGTGCACAAATCAGTTGTAGTGACATCATCAGGCGAGACGGAATACTTAAGACCCAAAATCAAAAAATCCAGACACAAGGTCCAATAATATGAGCCAAATAGCATCTACCAGTTGTGTTGCTCCTGTTAGTGCTAATTAATATAAATGCTTTTAAGGTGTGTCTTCTTCAAATGAGTTGATACAAATAAGATATTTACACAGTGATTCACACGTCGCTTTAACTGATGTTTTTCAACATTTGCATTCCTTGCCCCCTATAAATGTTCATTTCTTTTACCAGAAGTTGGGTGCCCTCATCTTCAGTGGGTGTCACTGGTGAAAGGGCGGGTGTGGAGGTTGTTTCAGCAGAGGAAGCTGTTTTCATCCATCCATTGCTCAGGCACAGGAAAAGTATCCACATCTTCATCTTGGCTGCATAATCTTTTGCTTAAATAATGCATTTAAGAGAAATTGTCAACACAGTTTGTAAATCCATTGGAGTGTGAAATGATTTCCATTGCCGAGAGTAAAATAAAAACAAGAATAGAATAGAAAACTTGAAGACAAATTGCAATTCCAGCAATGAAAATGGCATTATGTGAAGGAAGGTATGATTCCGAACAGCGCAAACAGCGACAATAAGAAGGTGACATCATTATCTGCTCAGGACAACATTCACTATATCTTCACATTGCAAATAGTTGTTTGCTGACTACATTAATGCTTTGAATTGCAAATGTAGCATCTTTAACCATAGAGGTGGCAGTTCTGAACAGCTCTTTGAAAAACACCTCGACATCCAATGTCACCATAGCCTGAATGAGTTAAAGCAGTCCGCAAATGAAGTTGGCGGGAAACATCCATACTATATTCCCGCTGGGGAGATGATATACCAGATGCAATCAGAAGATGGATGGAAATTACCATAAAACATGGAGGGATGGGCACTGCTGTACAGGACACAATGGATGTGTGTGTCAGTCAGATGCTTCATTTAATTAAGTTGGAGGGTATACCATTTCAGTTAAAGCATGGGGGGCAGACAAGAAAGGATGAAAGAGAGGTACGAATGTAGGGGGAGGAGAGTGTTAAATTAATGAGATTAAAGCAGCAAAAAGAGTGAAAAGCAGGAGACAGACTGTTAAAAACCAACACACATTCTCCCTTAAATTGAAGGTTATATTAAATAATTCTGGAAAATACATTTTTAGAATATACACACGTTGTTTTTGTGAATAACCTGTTTTTTTTTTTCACAACACACATTAAGTAGGCCCAGGTTGTCTGGTTTGGTTTGACCCCCAGCATACAGTTTGTATGGGGAACACTGTTGCAGAGCTTTCTCTGGATTTTCTTACAAAAGTAACACAAACTTATGAATCCCACATGGAGGTGATTTTGATTTATCTATTGCTGATTTGGATTTCACATCTTTTTGAAAGTTAATGGGGATGCTTTTAACATGCGGCATGCATTTGAAGCACGTGAACTTAGAGTATACTTTTATAATATTCAGTCACATTCAGTCAATGTGTTCTGAACAGTGCACCCATTCATGGCTGTGGCGTGAGAACACTGAAGTCACAACCTTTACAGGCTCATTCCATAATTGTATTGACTCAAAAAAGTTCAATTTGACATTATAATTATTTCTAAAATCCTTACTACTGTCCTGCACAGATTCTAAAACGTATACACAACTTTTTACCTCTTGAGACTTAATAGCTGCATAGAAGCATATATGTACGTGTAATTCAAATGACCCTGACACATGCAATATTGTCACTACCTGGCACTGGCTTCCAACATCTAACGCCTGTCAACACATGCATCCATCAGATAAACTTACATGAAATGTCAAAACGTGAAATCTAGTCCAGCAGATAGACTTCCCATGGCATTCTACGAGACAATGCTTACCTTCCTCCTCCTCCGCAATCCGTCCTCCTCTTCACTCTCTCTGTATCTGCCACAAATGGGAACAGATGGGTCCTTTCTCTTCTCTTGCTTCATCTCTGAAAGCTTCTAAGCCCCCACTCCCCACCCTTTACCCCACCCACTGCCACAGCCTTGACAAATGTAAGTTTGCACGTTTGCAAAAGCAGTCTCTTTTTATCCCCTAACAAGATTCTGCCTCAGTTTGCTCACTCTCCTCTTGCTCTCGTTTCCATCGACTACACATCCCAAAGAATATATAAAATGTATAAAATGAAACTCTCTGTCTCTCCGGAAAAGAGCATGGAATCCTGCGTTCTGACCCAGAGAGGATTAGTGAGTGTAGCGCAGCAAAGATGGGTTTCGATTTTGTGCGTGTGTTTCCCTCTGTGCAACATCTGCTTGTTCATGTGTAGTCTATCTTCTCTCATGATGGCATTAACGTTTTACACACAATCCTCTTAACGCAAGGATTAAAGACTAAAGTGAAGAAGAACAGATTTGTTTCCTTTTATTTTCTCCTGTCTTTTCTTTGTGTTTAAGCCATTGGACCAACTGTTAGAGGCTCAACATAGCCAACATTGGGACCTCTCGTTTCTTTAAGTATAACTGACGTTCTTTTTCTCAACTCTCTCCATGAAGACATTAATCCTTACCAAGCCAATAACATAAAAGGAAATAACCTGTTGGAAAGAGCATATTATAAGTGTATGCTGTACTAGTTTATATTTTCCATATTGCCATAGGCTGATTCATTTCAATTCTAATATAATATACTAATAAACTTTCTTTCCTGAGTCCTGTTTCTTTTAGCAGCTGAGGTGTCCCACTGGGATCATTAAGTTCCATCTAATCTGCTCTCTGTCTGCTGAGGGACAATGGCTGATATGGAAAACACATGTAGGGCTGGTGTTTGCAGGAAACCTGATTCCTCTGATGAGTTTCTGTATGGACTGACTGACTGACTGACTGACTGACTGACTGACTGACTGACTGACTGACTGACTGACTGACTGAAGCACTTCAACAAAGCCTTTCCTCAGTATAGATTTACTTGTAATGAGATTCATTTGTCATGGCCATTCTGACAAAAGTATTTTCCTACGAAAGCTTGTAACACATGTCAAATGTCCACTCATTATGTGCATACTTTTATTTTTCAAAATCATCTTCACAGGAAATTCACAGTCAGTTAGAATTTGGCTACACAACTGCTTAGTTAGGTTAAGGAATAGAGCGTGAAATACTTAGTCCGGTTAAGGCAACAAAACCACTTCGTAAGGTTTAGGAATAGATCGTTACTGAAGTCCACAAGTTAGGTGACAAAAACATCAAAGATACACACTGTGTTTTTGGTGAGTAACACTAAATGTGAACACTATTGAATTAGGTTTTTTTTTTACGAGAAAACTACTCATGCTCCTCCTAAAAGACATCTATCTTATAGATAGATGACCAAATGAAAGGCAGATGCATTATCTATGAAACAGTCCATCTCTTTGGTTCTTTTGAATAAATAAAATAAGTTCATGTGAAAACATAAAATCAAAGTTTCTGAGGTAAATGGAGATTAAACATTTCCCCTGTAACCGTGACAACATGCTACTTCCTCATGAATTCAGCTGCTGGGACAGGTCAAAGGTTACTTGGTGGGTGGGGATCATGGTAAATATATGAATGGAGCTGTCTGTCTGAGACTGTGTGGGCTTCCTCTTGCTGTTGTCCATAGCAAAAAAAAAATGCTCTCTTTGGACTGCATGGTGTCTAACGTCTCATAGGATCCTTGTACCCAAATCTCAAGGAAAAAGACCACATCTATGCTCTGAAAACATTAGCCTTATGTTAATGGAAGCTTAACACACAGACCCAGCCTGCGGTGAACATATTGTTATTCAGTCAATATAAAAGTAGCTAAATGTTTTGACAAAATTTGGCTGATCTGATATTTTAAATGCAACTGTTGTGCGCCGGAATTCAATACAGTGACTGAATCTGGAGCCCATCAACAGAATTTTTTGTCAAAGCCCGTAGACATTATTGCTCATGATGATGGGTGGTTATTGAGTGACTTTGGTCTCAAAAATGTTTTGTAACATTTATCCACCCCTCTTTTAGAGAAAAGTATATGCTAGAACTGTGCTTTAACCACACATTGCTCACAGTACTTTTATCACCTTTCATACTTTTCATGTCTGCTTATCTGCATGCTTCCAGCTTTGGTCCGCGTGATGTAAATGTCATCATCCACCCACCAATTTCCACCCTAGACTGACCCTTTAATGGCTACTCAATATGTTATCATTGATGACATATTGAGTCATCAATGATGACATATTTACATATTTAAAATGTGTTTTAGCCATGCTATTTAAATTTGCTTTGAAAAAAGGGACCCATTATATCTGCAATAATTAATACCATAGACTCTGGTGGGCTTAATTTATTAGATTTTAATATCATGAAGTCCATCCATCCATTAGCTGATCCATCCATAAGCTGATCCCAGCTGTCATTGGGCGAAGGCAGCGTACACCCTGGACGGGTCACCAGACTATCACCAGACTGGGATGCTGGCTGGTGTTCCACGTCAGCGGTGCCGGGTTTAACATCCTGGTGCATGGCAGGTCCTTTCGAGGCCGCCCTGGGGTCTCCACAGCTGGTGCTGGAAAATATCAGAGCAGCTGGCCTGAAGCTGCACCCTGAGAAGTGCCACTTTGTGCAGAGAGAGGTATCTTTCTGGGGACACCGGGTAGGGGGTGAAGGCATCAGCACCGTACAAGAGAAGGTGCAGGCAGTCACAGACAAAAACAGCTGAAGAGATGTTTAGGCCTGGCCTCATACTACAGGAGGTTTTTACTGTGTTTTGCTTGCTCTGCTCTGCCCCCGTTTCAGCTGCTGCAGAAGGATAGAGACGTTTTGTGGACTGAGCAATGCCACATGGTGTTCAGCAGCCTTTGGCACGCCTTGGGTGAGGCCCCGATGCTTGCCCCAGCCGACCCCAGCTCGCCTTTCACCACGGACGCAGATGCTAGCGGTGCGAGCGTGGGAGGAGCGCTTTCCCAAGTGGGACCTAAGGGTAGCGAGTGGTAACGTCATTCAGCCTTGCGCACATCTGTGTGGCCTGGCCATTCAGTGTGAGGATTGACCACTCTGCTCTGCAGTGACTCGTGACATTCAAGGACCCAGAGCAGCAGGTTCACAAAACGGCGTACGCCATCCTAGACCAGGAGGCAGAGTGGAGGCCCTGTTGGAAGGCATGTTTAGCTGTTTTTGGAGTACCGGAGACAATACACAGCAACCAGGAACTTTGACTCCATGTGTGAGCGACTTTGCATTCCCAAGAATTGTGTTTGATGATATTTGTCTTTGTTATTCACTTTAAAAGTTTGATCTTTGTTACAGTAATGTGGGTTTCTTAACCCTAAATTAAAAGTATTTATGTTATAATAACAGAGAAGTTGTGCTTAAATATATTTTTACATTTATATAAATGCATGTACAATATTTTTACACTTGAATAAACAATAATCAAATGCAGAGACAGAGAGTTATTTAAGTTATTTAGAGTTATGTTAGGGAGTAGTTACATTTATACAGTCTTACAGTTACAACCATAATGCTGATCTAGAGGGTTGTTTGACCTGAACAAGGGAAGAAGAACTGTTGAACTGCACGAGACTTCACTCAGTTTGCTCGGCACTGTTTTTGTGTGGTTTAATAAACCAGTGCATGCGAGAACTTTACTCTTTTCTCAGACTCATAAGTGGAACATTACTATACCCACATGTTGTTATAAAACCTTATCTATTTCAGCTAAAATACAGAGTGGATATTTACCGTAAAGTTTGTGGTTGTAGATAGAACATATCGTAAATACATTCAAAAAGGAACCTGGAGATGCCGGGGATTGAACCCGGGGCCTCATACATGCAAAGCATGCGCTCTACCACTGAGCTACATCCCCTACGCTTGTGACAGCAGAAGTTAAGCTACTAATACCTGCTGAATAGCATTGTATGAAGTATTTGAACCGGTTTTAAGCACCAAATAACAGATATTATGCAATAAAAGGGGAAGAAAAGAATTGTTCCACATAGTAAAACAGCCTATTTCTATAATCTAATAATTTAAACTTTCATCTAAAATGACTAAGTTATATAAACGTTGTAACGTTAAACACCACACAGGCTTTTTTATTTTGTGCTGGGTTGTTGGATTGGTTATTAAAACACAGTTTTTCTACATATTTACCAACCAACATCAGAACAAAATGTTTTCATAACGCTAACGATTACCTATGAAATATTTCCCCTTAAAATCAATAATATTAATGCTTCTAATAATAATAATAATAATAATAATAATAATAATAATAATAATAATAATAATAATAATAATAATAATAAAGCATCATGTTTCATGAATAGAACATTTCATTCTTTTTACTGTTCGTTGTTGAAGTTCTCTCAGTCCTCCAGCAGATGTCGCTGCTGTCCGCACATACATTTTGCCCCAAAATAGTATAACTTCTTGGTATTACATTACATTACATTACATTACATTACATTACATTACAGTCATTTAGCAGACGCTTTTATCCAAAGCGACTTACAGGAAGTGTATTCAACATAGGTATTCAAGAGAACTACTAGTCACCAGAAGTCATAAGTGCATCTCCTTTCTTAAACAAGCATCTTAAAGCATAAACCAGAGCAAAAGTATAGTGCAGAAGCAAATTACTACGAAAACAATAATTGCAACAGACTAATCCGAATATAGTAAGTGCTACAAACTACTACGAATAGGATAAGTGCAGTAAACAAATACAAATTCAATAAGTGCAGCGAACTGATACGAATACAGTAAGTGCAACAACTAATACGAGTGCAATAAGTGCTACGAGGAAGGCCCAGGGTAGTATATATTAATAAAGAAGAGAAGAGACGTGCAGGGGTGTGTAACTGTGGGGAAGTAAATGTCTGAGTCAGCTTCAGTCATGATGAAGCCCTGCCTGTTAGTCTGGGATGGTTTAAAAAACAATAATCAGGTAGACAAGCTTTGAGATGTCCATAATGATAATTTGTTGTCAGCCAAGATTCTGTGATTATGAAGATATGAAGATAAAAGAATAAAAATAATACATCATTTATGAATGCTCCCTCACATAGAAGAGCTATTTTAATTGCTTGGGGAGAGTTGACAGGCGTGCAAGGGATTGTGATTTGATTGGATATAGCCTTCCTGTCTGCCTTTATTCATAAATATGTGCTGTTTCATCAATGCACTATGGTTTGTCTTCTACCCCAAGATGTTGTTATCCTTTTCATTAGAGAATCATCTAAATCCTGTCCAGGAGAGATTGTGCTGGGTTGTCGCAATGGACAGGTGTTGTTCATAAAATATACAAAATGTGCTGTGAGTTCCCTTTTTGTTAGGGTTAGGCTATACTTTACATTACATTACATAACATTACATTACAGTCATGTAGCAGACGCTTTTATCCAAAGCGACTTACAGGAAGTGTATTCAACATAGGTATTCAAGAGAACTACTAGTCACCAGAAGTCATAAGTGCATCTCCTTTCTTAAACAAGCATCTTAAAGCATAAACCAGAGCAAAAGTATAGTGCAGAGGCAGATTACTACGAAAACAATAATTGCAACAGGCTAATACGAATACAATAAGTGCTACAAACTACTACGAATAAGATAAGTGCAATAAACGAATACGAATAGGATAAGTGCAATAAACGAATACGAATTCAATAAGTGCAACGAACTGATACGAATACATATATATACATATATATACTTCTATATAAGTCTCTCCTATTCCAACATATATTTGATTGATTGTTTATACGTGAGGTCATATATATACTGGGCTATATCCAAGATATTTGCACCAGAGAAACAGTATGTTAAGCCCGGGGAGTTCCACATAAGGAACAATTGAGTCTCCCACCAGCAGAAACTCCAGATCTGAGACGTTGCATCGATACACAGCAATATAATAATAAATTGATAACAGGTGCAGGAGGGTAAACATTTTAAACAAGAGCCAGACCAGACTGCCAGGCCACTTGGGTTCACTCTTTCCAGATGAAAAAGGGTAGGGAAGTACTCCAGACGAAGGGACCTGAGACCTGGAGGTGATGACCTCCTCGGATGTTTTGGCTGAGTTGTTGTGCTGCCGGTCATTACTTTTGGTTCTGGTCCATTCTAACTTTGCTTTGGCCCCGCCCCTTTCCCATCTCTGTCTGGTGACATTTAGAGAAATAGTGGAGAAGAGCAAGAAGGACAAACAAAATGAGAAACAACGTAAAGGTGGCGCTGAACAGATGAGAGAGAAGAGGTTGGCATCCCTTGATGCTGATGCAGCTAAATGTTTCAAAATAACTTACTGCACCATTACCGGTAAACCATGTCACCCTAGTGAAACTGGAGGCTCTTGACAAGCTCAGCCCAGTGAGCCCAGCAATAAAAGTTCAACTGTCAGGGCCATTTTCTTCATTCCTAGTCCATACCTGAATTGAGGTGTCAGTTAAGGTGAAAGCACTTCATTAGAAGATTAAGGGTTGAAAGAAGTTCAAATGTCCGTTGAAGTTGGAGATAGATGAAGTGTCTGTACTGTAATAAGTTTGATTCAGTTGGTATGTCAGCAGTTACAGCAGTTACAGCAGTTGAAATGTTTGATATTTAGTTGGACAAAACAAGCAATTTGAAAATGTCCCTATAGGTTATTGGCTTGAGGAAGGAAATACATGT